>NC_069119.1:37561989-37861989 GCF_025612915.1 Magallana angulata | reverse complement strand
CATTAAAAATACATGAATACTATACCACATATGTATTTTGTTTTTCTTGACTTCATCCACTGTATCTCCGTGTATCATACACTTAAATCCTATAAAGAGACACATAATTCTACACACCAGTACATGTATAAACCAAAGTAATATTATACAGAAAATTTCAATTAAAACATATAGTAAGGCAAAAATACTGAGAGAGAGAGAGAGAGAGAGAGAGAGAGAGCGCATTACTAACACACTAATCTTTATCTAACTTGTGTGTTTGGAACTATTTTGTAATAATCAAGATAATTAATTACTCTGTGCATTTCCAGTTTTATTAAACATATTAAACATAAACGTAAGGATTTAAGAACAGAAATATAAATTGTACATTTATTAAAACCTTGGCTTGTTTTAAGTATAGGTGAAAAGGGGAACAACTCCTTTCAGTTAAAATTCAGTTATTCCCCTTTTCACTTTGCTTGATCAGTGAGACTTTGTTTATTTAAAAGCAGTAGTGTCCCAGAAACTTAGGTCAATCAACCTTCAGATTTGTATTTAAACTGATAATCCATGATCAATTCATCAATTTATACTATCATTAAAAGAAAAGAGAAGGATTAGCTGATTGAAAAGTTAATAGATCTATACAATCAACATTATACTGCTTTTAAAGTTGTGTCAGAGAAGGTTAACTCTTATCTAAATCACAGTTTAAACATAATGTACACAGATATCAATCAATTTATCCATCTTTTACCATTGTTGAGAGAATAATGATACATTTGATAGCTGAATAAATTACTGTTGTATCATAATTGGAACTAGAGCAAAGCTCGTTGCAAAGCAACGAGTGGGTCTTCCGTTAATGTCGAGAGAAAAGCTAGAAGTACCCGTAAGAAGCAGAGTTCTTAAGCCAATAACAAGAGTAACTAAAACAATCATAAAAAAATCGAATAATTCTTGGTACGACTTAACAAAATCCGAATGAATTTAAGAACGACTTAACAAAAACCTTTCCGATTTCAAGAATGTCTTAACAAAATAAACCCGAATGTGTTCATGTACGACTTGACACGATTATTTTTGGTAAGGCCAAAAAAAAAAAATTCCTGTTTCCTGTCGCCCGACCGACCCTATATTTTAACCCCCGACCCTAAAAATTTTTTCGATCGCCAAGGTTTTTTTTCCCGGAAATATTAAGATTGACCGACAGGTTTTAAATTTTAGCTAATCGGTCTTCTAAACGTTTGAGAATAAACCCTGACCTGTCTTGTCGATAAAGCGCACGATAAACATTGACTGCGTTAACATGGCGTGTCCGGAGACAGCCAGTGTGCTGTCTCTGGAATTCCAACCTTGTATACATTTGAAAGATGGCAAGAAATTTATCACTAGCGTAAAGGATTCAACAACATTTACACACCTCTTTGAATCTTACCATGATTGTCAGAATAATTCAAAAGAAGCAGAATTTACGGTGTCTGCACAAAATCAAACAAGAATACACGGTTCCTTATCGGTGGGGGAAGTCGTTCGCAACTTTTCATTAAGATCCTTTTTATTCATATGCAAAACAACCGACGATCCAGAGCTTAATAAACTTCAACAACATGCTGCAAATGCGACTAAAAAAGCTGTAAACGCATTTGAATTGCTGATGGCAGGTGGCCGTTCTATTCCCGACAAGAAACGTAGCAGGTATGTATCAAACTACAAACAAAGTACTTGACCATGCATACAGTTTCAAGGACATTTTATTTACCGGTATCAAGCAGCAAATGTGGGGTATATTTTTGTTAGCATATTAAAGAGATTGTTCTACATCAAATGATTTTAAATATTAAATAAGGTGTCAAAATATTCTGACATATTAAAAAGATCTTTTAACAATATACATTGTACATGTATGGCTCAATATTAAGACACTTTTTTCTTTGAAGAAATATATGCTGTTTGCTTAAAATAAGGTGCAAGTGAAATTTTTTATATTAAATGCTTGTGTTGTAAATAAATAGATTTTACTGAACTTTTTCTAGCTCAGGGGTCAAAGGTGGGCTTTCCAGAAAGGATGAGTTGTACAACAACTTAATTGAGACCTTTTTTAAGCAACACAAGTTGGATCTCCCTAAACCAGTGCTACAGACAGAGGGCAGCTATATAGTTCAAGTATGTGTTCCAAGGAAATTAATTTTAAAGATGATACTTCTTATTAAATTCATTTTGATGCAAGTTTAAAGATTGTTATTTCTCTGACAGATTTGACTTTTACTTTGGTAAGTTTGAAACTATGCAAAGGGATTGGTCATCTATGCTATTGCTAGTTAATAGTCTGTGCACTTATATATGGTTTTGTGTGTCTTCCTCCACTCTAATCCTTCAGTCTTCATTAATTCTCATCCTTGTATCTTCATCTTAAATGTCGTCATATTAATATATATATTTAACAAACATATACTGCTTACCAAATCTAATATAAAGATACATGTGCTATCCACAATGTACAGTTTTATATCAATAATGATAAATTTGTGCCTTCTTTTTTATAAAGACATGTATTATTATATTAAATATTAAGTGGAAAATAGAAGATAAGATGTTCAACTTAGATAGTTAAATGTTTAAGTTAACTTGATGAAGGTTTATAAGATAGTTATTATTTCAGGTGTTATGTAACGCGCTGTGGTACATTACGAACAAACATTTGACTATCAACGATGCTGCACATGACAGACAGGATCTAACTCCAATTCCTGATGCATTTGACATGTACCAAGGGTTTAATGAGGTCAAAAGGAAGAAAATGAAACAGATGCCTCTTGATGCTGGATGTCTTAAATCTCATGCAGAAACTTTATATAGGTCAGTTTAAATTTGTGCTACAACTCTTTTATTACTAAAAAATATAGTAAACGATCACCTTTTCAATATTTATTTTTGATGAACCAAAGATTATTTCTTATGCAGTGGCAAATTGTTAATGCTTTTTAAATATGAATATCATTTTTGTAGTGTTCTATTGAGACCCATAACTTCTTCTACTAAAGCATGGAGGAAGGGAAGTAAAGAAATTCAGGGCCTGGCTGACTGTTTTGATTCCTATAGCAACTACCTAAAAAGAAAGAATGAAGAAATGCAGACAACTCATGCAGAGATGCATCCTGCAAGAACAATTGCTGAAGATGCAACTATTGAGCATAGGACACCATCATCATTGGTTAAGCAGCAATACCACCTGCTTGATGCTATCATAAAAGGAAAGGAAGTTGGAGAATTTTTTATTTTTGATGAAAAAGAGCATGTTAATGAACCATTTATTGACTCAAAGCAGAAATACCGATTCCTTCAGGGTCTTTAGCTGTCTGTTCCAATAGACATACTTAAATTCAGTCCAGGTGGATCAACAACATCCTCATTCATAATCTGTAGAACACTAGAGAACCGTGCAGAGTCACAGATATTAGTTCAGGGTGCCAGGTTGTTGCAGACAGCAAGATCAGAAATTCAGGAATTTCACACCCGAGAGATGAAAAAAACATTCAAAGAGAAGATTAATAATATAACTTCCTTGTCACCATCTGTTATAGAATACATATACAAGGAGTTGGCATTTGATGGCAGTCAAACAACTAATCCGGTTATGCAAGAACGTTTACGTCTCATTTCATTAGGCCATACAGATTTAATTGCAGATCTAAGGCATACCAATCCAGGAAGACCAAACACGAAGTTTGATGTGTTTTTTGAAAAGCTTCAAGAAGTTCTTGAGAATATTACAGCTGCTGATGACAGGAGACATGGCCATGCACATCTCAGTGAATTCATTTCAATATCAGACATGATCCAGAGAGCAGTATCTACTTGTCCACCTGGTACCCCTGTTCCTTCAGCAAGTCTTGTAAAACTACAGTTTGCACCGAGAAATCCATATTGCCATGGGGCTTTGAACTTTACATCTCGTTTAAATGTACAGTTTAAAATTCAAAGAAGACAACTACGCACAACTCATCCTGACAGTCATTTCTGCAATGCTCAGTTTAAGTATCTAAAATCATTTGCTGTAGAGGAAGCTGAAAGATGCATGATGGTATGCTGCGATGATAAGGCAAAAGTACCAATTGGTGATCCTGGTGCTTCAGTATCAACAGGAGTAAGGGGAAAAAAATCAATTGTACCTACTTCCAGCACCCTTGTTGCCCTTGATCACGACATGACACGGTGTTCACTCACACCATCAGTTGTATTACAATGCGAAGTGCCAAAAAGTGTTGACAAATCTTTTGTACGTGGAAAGGTTTTTACTGTGCTGAATGATTCAATTTTTCAGACTGCATCTCCTTTTCGTCATGCAGCATTCCTTTCAAAGATGATGCTTAGTTCAGGCAATGATCCTAAGCCAATGCTGTTGAAATTCACAGACGGTGGAGTAGATCAAAGAAACACTCTGGAAGCTGTTAAACTAGCAAACATCTGCTTGTTTAAGGAGTTTAACTTGGACCTTTTAATCCATGCTCGCTGTGCACCAGGCCATAGTTATACAAATCCAGCAGAGAGGGTGATGAGCATTTTAAATCTAGGACTACAAAATGTGTCTTTAGAAAGAAAACCCTGTGAGAAAAAGATTGAAGATGCTTTGAAAAACAAGAATAGCATGGCAGAAGTCAGGGCTTTTCATGAAGAAAACCCCAACTTTAGAATAAGACAAGGGTGGACAGAATCTCTTGAGGAAGTAAAAAGAACCATTCAGAATAGATTTATCAGATTGAAGCTCAAAGATGAACCTGTTCAGGTCTTAGATCCTCTCAGTGACCAAGGTATTGAGGTAATGAAACGACACCTAAGAGAACTATTTCCAGACATGGACCTGACAAAATTGCAGAAGACACACACTAGAAAAATCAAGTCATACCAAGATTGGTTGGACCGTCACTGCAAATCTACACAGTATGTTTTCCAAATCAAGAAATGTGACAATGTATCTTGCTGCATTCCCCCTAGAAATTCTCAACCTTCATGGCTACCAGACCCCCAGTTAGATGCCACAGGTGAACATTATCTTCCATACTCAGAGGTGAGAGGGAAAGAAACAACAGAAAAGGACAGACCAACCCTGAAACTTTTGAAAAAAAAGAAACCACTAGTACCTGCAGAAGAACCTGCAGAAGGCGTTGATTGCTCGACTGTGCTGACAAATACATGTAAGAATGTTGATGTACTGGGATATATTGAGGAACCTCAATCAACACCAAGTCTGTGTACTGTACAGAATGCCAGATCAATTGTAGAATGCATAGAATGCAGGAAACCGCGTGTAGTATACTCAAAATACAGATTAACTGAAAGACAACAATATTCAATTGTATGTGACCTTAGTGAGCTAGAATACACCTGTGGATCACCGATACTCCCTCCTTCAAATCCATTATATAAAACGGTAATGGCGAGGTCAACCATCACATGTGAAAGTCCGGTTGAATTATCCTACTACAGGAGTGGTCTTGGCCATGCAAACCTTTGTTCATATTGTTGTGGAGAGGGGGAAGTTAATAAAGAACTCTTGCAGAAGTTCAAGACTGTTCTTCCCATCTGTGAAAGCTGCATCTTGCAGGGAAAGGACATTATTACACAGAGGCCCTATGGAAAATTTTAAAGCTTCATCTGAGGCCTGAAGACACTGTTTCCCCTATTAATATGACACATGTTTCAAGTTTAAAAAAATAAAATGTTTTTTAAAAATAAAATGTTTTTCCTACCTACCTACCCTATTTTTTTTGGTCAGGTGACAGGAAACAGAGATATTTTTTTTTTTGGCCTAAGAATTAATTTTACATTTAACTTCATGCTATTTTTTAAACCAAGAACGCAGAATCAAAATTTCCGGAAAAATCAAATTTTAAACCCCAATTTCTCTGTAGTTCATGGTCCGATTTAAAAACGAATTTCAGCGTTAGATCAAGCTTTAATTTTTGTTTTTGCTAAATGAAAAATATCAAATTATCACTTAGAAAAAAGTTATCATAAAAAGACTTACTAGCCCTTTTAGACCCTAATTTGAGGGACCAGTCCTTTTTTCTTTATATCAAATAAAAGGTCTCGCAAATGTAAACATATTTTGTTCACATGTATTCAGGAATTGTTAAACGTGTTAGAGATATCTGAACAGCTGTGTTTTAGGGGCCGACCCTTTAACTCCTTATCGGGGCCATCAACAAAAAATGTTTAGCTGCCATATTGTTAAGAATATTTTTCTTAACATTTTTTGTTCTACATTGCTTTTCAAAATATTTCTCCTTTTTCGGATATTAATGATCAAAGTTTTGACCTTTTGGCCCCTTGAAACCCCTAATTACGTAATATATGACCTAGGCATGGTACTGTACAGATAAACAGCTGTACAGTGAAAATTTTTGCTTCTATAATTAATAACAAATTTTTGTTCAGTAAAGAGTTATTGTAAGAAGACTTAAGAGCCCTCTTGGCCCCTAATTTGAGGGGCAGCCCCTTTTTCTTGATATCAAATGAAAGGTCTTGCAAATATAATCAGATATTGTTCACCAAGTGTTCACAAAGTGTTAACCGTTCTCGAGATATCTGTACAAATGTGTTTTAGGGGCCGACCCTTAAACACCTTAATGGGGCCATCAACAAAAAATTGAAGGTAGCATCTTGTACAGAACATTATTTTGAGCAACTTTTGTTCTACATTGCTTTTCAAAATAAGTCTCCTTTTCCCCATATAAATGATCAAGTTTTGAACTTCTGGCCCCTTGAAACCCCTAATTACATAATATATGACTTAGCTAAGGTACTGTTTATATAAACAGTTGTACAATAAACATTTTTGCTTTTATGATCGATAACAAATTATTGTTCAGTAAAAGGTTATTGTAAGAAGACTTTAGAGCCCTCTTGGACCCTAGTTTGAGGGGCCAGCCCCTTTTTCTTGATATCAAAGTAAAGGTCTTGCAAAAATAAACATCTTTTGCATTACATTATTTAACAAAATATGTATACATCAAAAGATACTTCAGAAAATGTTCAAAAAATTCGTGGAAAAATTTGGTGCTTGTTTTCAGGTTCGGGCGAGCTTCGAAGCCTTGCACAATTTTAATAAGTGAAGGCAATAGGGTACATCTACAAACATTTATCTACAATCCCTGAAAAATTTCAAGCTTCTATCTTTATTAATTTCGAAGGAGATGCGTGGACAAAATGACCCTTAAAAATTTACAAAATCGTCAATTTCTGAAACCGGAAGTGACGTCATAAGTTCAAATTTTAATAACCTCGAGTATGTACGATACCAAACAAGATCTGAAAGTTTCATGGAAATCGGTTGAATAGTTTTTGAGATATAAGCCACAAAAAAAGTCAGAGGAAGAATAATAATAATGAACTAGAGCAAAGCTCGTTGCAAAGCAACGAGTGGGTCTTCCGGTGGTGTCGAGAGTAAAGATAGAAGCTCCTGTAAGAAGCAGAGTTCTAAAACCAACTACAAAGAAAATTAAAAAAAATATTTAAAAAAAAAATCGAATAATTCTTAGTACGACTTAACAATGTCTGAATGATTTCAAGAACGAATTAACAAAAACCTTTACAATTTCTAGAACGACTTAATAAAAAAAGTCCCGAATGTCTTCAAGTACGAATTAACAATTTCCGAATTATTTTAGGTAAGAGTTAATTTAACTTTTAAAATAACACTATTTTCTTAACCAAGAACGTGGAAACAAAATTTCCGGAAAACTCAATTTTTAAATCCCAATATTTTTGTAATGCATCGTCCGATTTTAAAACGGATTTCAGTTTTAAATTAAGCTTAATAAAAGCTGCTTTGTTGTTTTATGACTTTTATCAAATTGTTGGTCAGAAAAGAGTTATTATAAAAAGACTTAATAGCCCTTCTGGTCCCTAATTTGAGGGGTCAGCCCTTTTTTTATATCAAATAAAAGGTCTTGCTAATATAAACATATTTTGTTCTACAAATGTTAACGAATGGTTAACCGTTATCGAGATATCTAAACAACTGTATTTCAGGGGCCGACCCTTTAACTCTTTACCGGGGCCACTAATAACAACATTTATGGTATCATATTGTTCAGAACATTATTTTGTTCTACATTGCTTTTAAAAAATATTTCTGCTTTTTCAGATATTTTAAAATGATCAAAATTTTGAACTTCTGGCCCCTTGAACCCTAATTACGTAATATATGACTAAGGTATGATACTGTACAGATAAACAATTGTACAATGAACATTTTTGCTTCTATAATTAATAACAAATTATTGTTCAGTAAACAGTTCTTGTAAGAAGATTTAAGACCCCTCTTGACCCCTAATTGGAGGGGCCAGCCCCTTTTTCTTGATATCAAATGAAAGGTCTTGCAAATATAAACATATTTTGTTCAACAAGTGTTCACGAAATGTTAACCCTTCTTAGGATATCTTTACAAATGTGTTTTAGGGGCCGGCCCTTTATCTCCTAAATGGGGTCATGAACAAAAAAATTTAAGGTAGCATATTGTACAGAACATTATTTTAAGCAACTTTTGTTCTACAATGCTTTTCAAAATATTTCTCCTTTTTCAGATATTATTGATCGAAATTTTGAAATTCTGGCCCCTTTAAACCCCTTATTACGTAACATATGACTTAGGTATGGTACTGTATAGATAAACAGCCGAACAATGAACATTTTTGCTTCTATAATTAATAACAAATTATTATTCAGTAAAGAGTTATTGTAAGAAGACTTTACAGCCCTCTTGGCCCCTAATTTGAGGGGCCAGTCCCTATTTCTTGATATCAAACGAAAGCCCGTGTAATTTGAAACAACTTTTGCATTACATCTTATAACAAAATATTTATACATCAAAAGATATCACAGAAAATGTGCAAAAATTTCGTGAAAAAATTTGGTGCCAATTTTCAGGTTCAGGCGAGCTTGAAGGCCTTTAGCAATTTTCATCATTGGAAGCATGGGGGTACATCTACATACATTCATCTACAATCCCTGAAAATTTCAAGCTTATATCTTGATTAGTTTCGGAGGAGATGCGTGGACAAAATGACCCTAAAAAATTTACAAAATCGTCAATATCTGAAACCGGAAGTGACGTCATGATTTAAAAATTTTATAAAATGTAGCGCCGATCATGCTTTATTTTTCCTGAAAATTTTGTGCGAATCAGTTGGATAGTTTTTGAGAAATAGCGCTCCAAAAAAGTCAGAAAAAGAAAAAAAAGAATAATAAAGAAAAAGAAACCGTAGAATAACAAGAGGGTCTTCCGTTGGAAACGGAAGACCCTAAAAAGAATCCGAAGAAAAACAAAAGGGTCTTCCGTTGGAAACGGAAGACCCTAAATATATGTTCATACTATACCACAGTTATAATAAATCTTTTTCCAAAACTGGATCAATTTCTACCTTGAATGAGGATAAAACACCTAAAAAGTAAACAATATATGATAATATATATGTCACAAACATTAATGCATTGTTTGCTTTATACATGTTATAAGTTCAAATTAGTGTTAACTATATGTAACCTTTCGAAAGCACATCAGCCTATCTATGAAAATCCTATCATTTTTTATTAATTGAAAACTTTAACTAACAAATCATTTTCTCAACTCCTACATTCTCGGTTTAAAGTTCTTGTACCACACTGTTTATCTAGGTCAGCACGAATTAAATGTTTGTGTTTCTGATAAAATTGGAAACGTATTTAAAACAATACATGCAATAATGCTGAAAATGTTACTAAATCAACTTAATCTTACAATATGCAAAAAAATAGTGAGTCACATAATTACAAAGTGGTATTTCTTCCCTTTTAAACCATCTCTTTAGGCGAAAAATTATGCTATACATCTGTATTTCAACATTAAACATACATTGATTAATATTGCACGCAAGAAAGATTAAAATGATTTTTTTAATATGACAATTACTTATTCAATCGTTTGTATTTTGATAATTTTTCTTAAACTGTAAAACCATTCTTTATACCTCTTTGAATTATAAGGCCTAACAAAAAAAAAAGGTTTGTTTCTGCTTTCCCGGCCCCCTAACTTAAACCCGCCGACCCAAAACTTTTTTTTCGAGTTTTTTCGTGAATTTCCGTTTTTATCCGTTTTTTTGTTAAAATTTCGTTTTTATCCGATTAAAAAATTTATTGTGTCCTCTGAATTTAAGTCGTAAAAACGCATATAGAACTTATTTAGATGTCATCAGTGTTGTGTAGGTGTTTGTTATTTACAAATGGCAGCACATGTCGTGCCAGTTGAGCTCGAGAAATGTTCCCACCAGCCGGGGAAGAAGTTCAGCAGATTCAGATCATTTAAACAAAGACAACAAATACTTAGGCTGTTTTTTTTTTTTATCTTACCCAGTTTAATAGATAAATTGTTTAATATGCACAATTGGACAGATGGAGAGGGGGAAAAAAAGAAAAGAAAAAGAAGCCGACCTATCGACCCTAATTTTTTTCAGCCTAAAAGCGGTAACAAACCTATTTTTTTGTCAGGCCGAAGACAAATAAATCAAAACAATATTTTACCAGTTTTTTCGACTATAAATTTTCTACTTTTTTAAACCACCTATAGCGAGCTATCTCATCATTTAAAGCCAGAATGTAGAAGTTGAGAAAATGATTTGACAGTGGGTTACTGTTGATTTGTTTATGATATATATATATATGTCTTGCCGAAATCACGCGGTACATAATTTTGTAGGTCATTTTTAACTTCATATTTTTACGATGTAACCTGATATATCGATATAAAACCTTTAAAAACTATCTTGAAATTATTCTATAATTGTAATTTGTACTTTATAACCTTCATCTGATCATAATAACGACAGTGTTCTCAAAACCCAGAGACCAGTTTTTTGCCACATTTTGGAGATTATGTAAAAATCGATGTTCATTTTCTTTATATCTAAATCAATTCACTACATACGATTAAAAATGTATGAAAAAGCTATCCTTTTTAAAAAGTTTTAGAGGAAATGAAAAATCTAATACAAATGACGAAATTTAAAAACTCGTTTAAAGGCTGATCGTGTGATAGTTTGGGAAGTGAACATGGTAAATGTAGAAGTTACCTATCCCGTTCGTACATACGTCCCTGGTCTGTTACGAAAAGTCAGTGAAACTTGAGTCGAAACATGGGTCGAAGCATAGATCGTCTTTAGTTCCGACATTTACATGTTAATATGAGGGCTTGCAAAGAGAAGTGGATGTAGGCTATGCCTGTCTACTTCTCAAATGAGAATACCTTAACTCATTTGGCGATTCGTTCCCGACCCTCACAAAACGAAAGTACATTTTACAAGAAAGAGGAAATATATGATTTATCTACACCCTCTCGATTTCCGAGTTCCCGTAGTTTTTGGTGTCATTATACAGTGGTGTCATTTTATAAGTTTCTATGTTCAGTTTGCACACTGTAATAGCTATTAACTAGTCACACTCCTCTTTTATAGTCAGCTGCTTTGTTCTGTAGCCCGATAACGATGATTCCACAAATTTCGAGGCCAAAATTAAGCAATCACATAAATGAAGTACACTGATATGTAAATAAAATAAATACCCATAAAACACAGAGAAACACAGTGAAACACAGAAAACTCTTACATTCTCATGCATCAGACGATCTGCGACGACAATGTACATCACGTGACTCCAAACGCGAGTATGACTAATGACGCGAAACATTCGAAGCTCGAAAAAACACTGCTCGTTGCAATGCAAGCATTGTATAAGGTTAAGAATAAAGAGTTTAAAAAACATATAGATTAAAAATAAAATCTCAGACAAAAATTTAGGATTTGAAAATGTTTTCTTACTGTTACGCTAGCCTCTCCAATATTAAAATCAAAGTACTGAAAAGCGCTAGCCTAATGTTAGAAATATAGCGAAGTACATTGAAGCGTTAATAGGGGCTAACTCCAGAAAAGTTTCTACGTAATGTTTTGACTGACCTTTGTCCAATCAGATCGTAGCTGAGCGGAGTTAAGACATCGCCGCTGCGCTAGTGACTTGAATATGAGAGAGAGAGAGAGAGAGAGAGAGAGAGAGAGAGAGAGAGAGAGAGAGAGAGAGAGAGAGAGAGAATTGAGTAAATTATAAATGGTGCCGATGAAGAAATAATCATTAGTTATAAACTTGGAAACAAATTAATTAAGGTCTGTGTATAAAAATTACATGTATATCCTATATTGTTATAACTTCAAAGCGTTTTAAAGAACGATTGTTAAAAGTTTTTTAGCCGCGCGCCGTCGACAACATGTACATGTATAAGAATTACGTAGCTAACCAACTAAATTTCCTAGCATGGAGTCCGAGAATACGGGCATTAAATATTTTAAAATGCGAACGAATGATCTCTGTTGTGAAAAGGAAAGGCAACGGAGGCGGGTGCTTAGTGGAAAAATAAAACAATGGCGGACAAATTCGTCCTAAGGTAAAGAATGTTTCACAATGAGAAACCGTGAAGAAAGTTTTATGCAAAGTAAATTTACAACCTATGTTTAATTCCAGGAATATTCGGCAAACTTTGATTAGAATATTAACGGTAACACAGTTTCTTAAATATTCGTACTGTCTTAGATGTTTGACATTACCTCATCCCATAATCTATATATAGACATCGTTGTTCCCTGGTTCTAGAATTTGAAAACACTTCAAAGTTTCATAAATTTATAAGCTATACTAGACCTTGATTTGTCACGTTATAACTATAATTGTTGATAGATAGTTCGCTCATCTGCGTCATCTATAATTTACCCCATTAACCAGTGAACTCTCTCTCTCTCTCTCTCTCTCTCTCTCTCTCTCTCTCTCTCTCTCTTTCTCTCAAATTAAGTCACGAGCCGCAATGTCTCAACTCCGCTTTTTACGATTAATATAGGTCAGACGACATGTTCCTCGAGAATCTTTTTTGAATCTCCTCGTAATAAAAAGTTCCAATAAAAAATATTAATTTTATAATTATTTTAAAAATGATTAAAATTTAATTGGATATGATTATGTGTCTCGATGGCCGAGTGGTTAAAACCGTCCCCGCCCACTGACAGAAGCTTTTAGGTTCTAGAGGTTGTGAGTTCAAAGCCCCGCCCCGGCCGAGATTTCCACAATAGTGAATGTTGCTGAGCTGTATATGTATTTATTTTTATATCAGCAACTCAAGTGTATTTTCAAAAAGATTATATAAAACATTGCATACACTAGTATTTTGCAGAAATGCCTGGTAAGGTACCCTCATTTTTTGCAAGAAAGCTTGTCAAAATAGTAGTAAACCATCAACATATTCCTGGAAAAAGTTATCTAAAATTGAGGAACGTGTCGTCAGACCTTAATAAACGTTTCTATGTACTTCGCTGTCTTTGTTTCAAACGAATGTTGCTTTATTTTGTTTATAATATCATTTATAAACACACTAAATTAGGTTATACTGCTTGCTACGAGTCTGTTTGTCGAAGAAAATAACATTTTGTAACTTTACGTTATTTGTAAACAAATATATAAGACTAGAGCTTTGTGTTCATAACAATGAAATATTACCTCTGTATTCAACACAACTCATATTTCTTTGAAATTATTTACTTTAGCGTAAATACTATTAATAAGGAAGTATAGATTATAGACATGAATTGGTGTAAAATGAACTAAATCTATTTTGTGTTATCGCATCAATCATACCGGGATTCACATTTACAAATAGTTCTATACACAATAGAGACACGTATATTTCAAATAGAGTCTCATTCTTAACACACGAAATATCTAATGGTTTTTAAATACAATTGATTCTCTTCCTCATCTCAAACATGCACTCATGAATTTGGTCTTCTGCTTGAACAAGGGAAAGGAAATATATCGCATCATGTTTTTACATTAATCCCTCTCTCTCTGGACCCCAACAATTAATCCCTCTCTCAGGAAACCCAAATGTTCTGTAATCTAAAAAATAAACCCGTAATCCCTCTATCATAATCAAAAAGGCGTGATTTTCTTTTTTATCATGAAGTAATAATCATATTGTTGCAACCACTATTGAAATAAAACCACTATTGAAATAAATTATTTCAATAGTGGTTGGGAATGTATTTCATTAAAAATATCACTTTGCAACCACTATTGAAATAAAACCACTATTGAAATAAATTATTTTAATACTGGTTGGGAATGTATTTCATCTGAAGAATCACTTTACAACCACTATTGAAATACAACCACTATTAGTGTTCCGGGATGTATTCCATTTTGAAATTCAATTTACAGACACTGTTGAAGTACAACTACAATGAAATTTTTTTTTCAATCGTAGCTTAGAATGAATTTCTTCTTTGATATTTCTTTAAAAATTTACATTTTTTTCTTTAGATTTCTCTTTCTAC
The DNA here is from genome assembly GCF_025612915.1 of Magallana angulata. NCBI lineage: Eukaryota > Metazoa > Mollusca > Bivalvia > Ostreida > Ostreidae > Magallana > Magallana angulata. The sequence goes on along the minus strand of NC_069119.1, from coordinate 37,847,602 downwards.
AAACATATCATGTCCTATGATATTATTGTGAACATCTTGTAAATTGCCAGAACTATTATTCAAACCCCCTGTATATTGATTAATTATTTATTGATAAATAGTATTATAAATATCACTATTAATATAAATGATTTCAATAGGGGTTGGGGTGTACATCACTACAACCACTATTGAAATAAATTATTTCAATAGTGGTTAAGGATGCGATTCATTTCAACCACTATTGAAATAATTTATTTCAATAGTGGTCGGGGATACCTTTCATTTCAACCACTATTGAAATAAAGTATTTCAATAGTGGTTGATGATGCATTTCAGTTTTATGTCTATTATTATGTTTGTTTGTAACACTTTCCATTCTGCTTGGGGAGTTTCTGAAGAAAAGAAGTATGTCTTATGAGATGATGAATTCCTTTTTGATTATGATGTTTTTTGATTTACCTCTATATGGTCATGTTTCCCATACCACCTATCATCTGGAACCGAAAGTGTTATACACAGTCGGATAATAGGCAATAAAATAACATCCTACCACTATTGAAGTATTTTATTTCAATAATGGTTGTAATGACCCACATCCTTAACCACAATTGAAATAAATTATTACAATAGTGGTTGTAATGAAATGCATACCTTACCACTATTGAAATAATTTATTTCAATAGTGGTTATAATGAAACGCATACCCAACCACTATTGACATAATTTATTTCATTCAATATTGGTCTTAATGAAGTACATCCCCAACCATTATTGAAATCATTTATCTTAATAGTGATATTCAATGTTACATATATCTATAATGATAAATAAGCTATAAATTATTTTTTTTAATATGCAGGGGTTGTGAATAGAAGTTCTGGCAATTTACAACGTTGTCTTCTAGGACAAATAATTTACAATTTCAATAAAACATGATATATCTAAGAGAAAGAGAAAGGTAAAGAAACAAGAGGCCCATGGGCCACATCGCTCACCTGAGGAACAATAGGTATGATAAAATCAGCTTAATGGAGTCATAATACAAACTATCTGGACAATGTACAATAATACATGTAGATCCTGTATAAATAAAATCCATTTTCTCCTGGATATTCTTATGTTTATAATCATTAGTCCCTTTTCTAACAAGATGATTTTATAGTCATATCATATGTTGAGTATTGCAGTTCTCAAAATGATCCTTAACAATAGTTTATATATTAGATATAAACGTACATCAAACTCTGAACCTTCTCGGGAGGCCAAAGAATTGTCCTGGGGCCAAAGTCTTAACAATTATAAAGAAACATCTGGCTGATTAGTTTCTGAGAAGATTTTTAAAGATTTACCCTATATATTCCTTTGTTAAACTTTGACCCCCCATTGTGGCCCCACCCTACCCCTGGGAATCATGATTTTCACAACTATGAATCTACACTACCTGAGGATGCTTTCACACAAGTTTCAGCTTTCCTGGCTGATTAGTTTCTGAGAAGAAGATTTTTAAAGATTTACTCTGTTTATTCCTATGTAAAACATCGACCTCCCATTGTGGCCCAAACCTACCCCCAGGGTTATGATTTTCACAAATTTGAATCAACACTACCTGAGGATGCTTCCACACAAGTTTCAGCTTTCCTGGCTAATTGGTTTCTGAGAAGAAGATTTTTAAAGATTTACTCTATATAATCATATGTTAAACTTCGACCCCCCCCCCATTGTGGCCCCATTTTACCTCCAGGGGTTATTATTTTCACAACTTTGAATCAACACTACCTGAGGATGCTTCCGAAGAAGTTTCAGCATTGCCGGCTAATTAGTTTCTGAGAAGAAGTTTTTTAAAGATTTACTCTATATATTCCTATGTTTAACTTCGATCCCCCATTGTGGCCCCGCCCTACCCCCGGGGGTCATGATTTTCACAACTTTAAATTGACACTACCTGAGGATGCATCCACAATAGTGTCAGCTTTCCTGGCTGATTAGTTTCTGAGAAGAAGATTTTTAAGATTTACTCTATATTTTACTATTTTAAACTTCGATCCCCCATTGTGGCCCCACCCTACTTTCAGGGGTTATTATTTTCACAACTTTGAATCAACACTACCTGAGGATGCTTCCGAAGAAGTTTCAGCATTGCCGGCTGATTAGTTTCTGAGAAGAAGATTTTTAAAGATTTACTCTATATATTCCTATGTTTAACTTCGATCCCCCATTGCGGCCCCACCCTACCCCGGGGGTCATGATTTTCACAACTTTAAATTTACACTACCTGAGAAAGCATCCCCAAAATGTCAGCTTCCCTGGCTGATTAGTTTCTGAGAAGAAGATTTTTAAAGATTTACTCTATATATTCCTATGTTAAACTTCGATCCCCCATTGTGGCCCCACCCTACCCCCAGGGGTCATGATTTTCACAACTATGAATCTACAGTAACTGAGGATGCTTTCACACAAGTTTCAGCTTTCCTGGATGATTAGTTTCTTAGAAGAAGAGTTTTAAAGATTTACTCTATATATTCCTATGTTAAACTTCGATCCCCCATTGTGGCCCCACCGTACCCCGGGGGTCATGATTTTCACAACTTTGAAACTACACTACCTGAGGATCCTTTCACACAAATGTCAGCTTTCCTGGCCGATTAGTTTCTGAGAAGAAGATTTTTAAAGATTTACTCTATATATTCTTATGTAAAACTTCGATCCTTCATTGTGGCCCCACCCTACCTCCGGGGATCATGATTTTCAGAAATTTGTATCTACATTACCTGATGATGCTTTCACACAAGTTTCAGCTTTCCTGGCTGATTAGTTTATGAGGAGAAGATTTTTAAAGATTTACTCTATATATTCATTTGTTAAACTTCGACCCCCCATTGTGGCCCTCAGGTGAGCTAAAAAGGTTAAGTTTACAATACAATAAGTTGTTAAAGTTGGTTTCTGGAAGAACAGACTTTGAAATTTTTCTTAATAAATATTGACAATTTTTTTTACTTTTTTAAGCTTTAGTTTTTAAGATCTGTGTACAAACATAGAATTGTGAGCAAATCTCTGTATCTTGCTAATAATTCGAAGCTTAACACTCAAATATGGTTAGTAAATAGAAATTGTAAACAATTAAACACAAGAAACATGCACTACATGTATAACAAATAAAGAACACAATTTATTTTTTCGAAATGAATCATATATATACATGTATATACCTACATATTTCCGTCAGCGATATCAAACTCTATTTAAACTGAATAAACTCGAGAAAATGCCGCGCATCTCAACAAAACCTATTGCATTAATCTACATGTACCATTACGCAAAAGATAATGCCGAATCACCGATAGAATGAATTGTATTTCAGTACCCCTACATCCGATTTTACTTAATTTGCGCAGGTAAACAGTTAACTGTTTGATTTACCGAAGTCTCTGTTTGATTTGATACGTAAAAATCACGAAATACAGACGATAGTTTCCAGGTTACAAAGCATAATGAGAACGAAACGAAAATCAGAACAAGCTAACACCAACGTCATGTGTGAAAACTGTCAACGCATTGAAATATTTAGCTTCAATTTACTTCACAAAATCGGCACCAATATATTTTGTAGGTTTCAAAATTTCCCTTCATACGCGAACTGTTGCACAACAAGCAAATTCATCATAGTCAGATCGACCCTTTTTCGTATAATGTCATGGCTGCTTTAAACACCAAAGTCAAGCTAGCACGCACTAACTTCAACGCACTAACTCCGTTCTAAATATGCTTATCGACTAGTTTTTCGATCCCGACGGGAAAATATCCCTCGGTAAATAGGCGCAAGGCGCCTAAACTAGGACTTGTGACAATTAGGTGACCCCGGATTCCTGAGGGTGGGGGTCCTGCCCGGGGGTGGCTGGTCTCAGAACCTTCAATAATTATGCCGTTCTTGGCGCCACGGCCCCCTGAATAATCGTTATAATAACTATATTATTATATTATATAGGGACATAAACAAGGCGCAGGGCGCCTAAACTAGGACTTGTGACAATTAGGTGACCCCGGATTCCTGAGGGTGGGGGTCCTGCCCGGGGGTGACCGCTCTCAGAACCTTCAATAATTATGCCGTTCTTGGCGCCACGGCCCCCTGAATAATCGTTATAATTACTATATTATCATATTATATAGGGACATAAACAAGGCGCAGGGCGCCTAAACTAGGACTTGTGACAATTAGGTGACCCCGGATTCCTGAGGGTGGGGGTCCTGCCCGGGGATGACCGCTCTCAGAACCTTCAATAATTATGCCGTTCTTGGCGCCACGGCCCCCTGAATAATCGTTATAATTACTATATTATCATATTATATAGGGACATAAACAAGGCGCAGGGCGCCTAAACTAGGACTTGTGACAATTAGGTGACCCCGGATTCCTGAGGGTGGGGGTCCTGCCCGGGGGTGACCGCTCTCAGAACCTTCAATAATTATGCCGTTCTTGGCGCCACGGCCCCCTGAATAATCGTTATAATAACTATATTATCATATTATATAGGGACATAAACAAGGCGCAGGGCGCCTAAACTAGGACTTGTGACAATTAGGTGACCCCGGATTCCTGAGGGTGGGGGTCCTGCCCGGGGGTGACCGCTCTCAGAACCTTCAATAATTATGCCGTTCTTGGCGCCACGGCCCCCTGAATAATCGTTATAATAACTATATTATCATATTATATAGGGACATAAACAAGGCGCAGGGCGCCTAAACTAGGACTTGTGACAATTAGGTGACCCCGGATTCCTGAGGGTGGGGGTCCTGCCCGGGGGTGACCGCTCTCAGAACCTTCAATAATTATGCCGTTCTTGGCGCCACGGCGCCCTGAATAATCGTTATAATAACTATATTATCATATTATATAGGGACATAAACAAGGCGCAGGGCGCCTAAACTAGGACTTGTGACAATTAGGTGACCCCGGATTCCTGAGGGTGGGGGTCCTGCCCGGGGGTGACCGGTCTCAGAACCTTCAATAATTATGCCGTTCTTGGCGCCACGGCGCCCTGAATAATCGTTATAATTCTTTACCTTAAGGTGGATCTACTGTGGTCATTATGATTTAAAACCTTTTCCACTATCAAATTTAAAAGTTGCCTGAATCTATCCTAATAAAAGCTGTTGTCAACTCTAACTTCATTAGTACTTGGACATTTAAATCTCCAGCTGTACAGGTGACTACTGATTTTTATACGACCGCAAAAATTATGGTATGGCGCAGTCGTCGTCGTCCGTGCACATTCGTTTTTGTGGAATAACTTTTGTTTTAGTGGAGGGATCAACATGAAATTTTCACACAATGTACCATGGCATAAAACGAAGCTGTATAAGAAATAAGGAATTTATGGCCTCACCCATTTCAGAAAAAAATACCAAAAAGGGCCACTTTGGGTGTTTTTCGCAAATATAGTTGCCAAATGTTTATTTTTTATTGAATTTTAATGGGGTTTCTTTTATTTTGTTGCTTATATAATTGCGCTTCAGTAGTATTCATGATTTGTATCTTTACATTCATCTTATGTATTCCTCTAGATGCAAGCTTTTAGTTGGGAGTCAGCAGATTCTGTGTGCCTCTGTGTCAAGTTCTTTATCGTGTCCATCTAATTATTGTGTCAACCTCTTTACTGGGTCCACATTCACTTCATATTACACTTGTTCGAATTTCAGTGGTCGACATGCTGCGGTCGTATCTGCTGCGCTCAGCGTAGCCTTTTATTTTGTACTTGAGATTTGTCTATAGGTAAAAAAAACTGATAGCCCTTAGATTTAAATGTCCAGCTACTTCTTTTCATCACCTGAGTTAAGGATTGATTTGAGGTTCACTAAAGATTGGTATCAGCTATTTTTCAATCCAATAAAGGATTAGCTATTGAAATATGACCACACTCAGAGTAAATTGCTTATTAAAAAAAAAGGGAAAAAGGGGGGTGTGATTACATATATAGTAGGTCTCAATGGGATCTAAGCAGGACATGGGATTGAGTGGGTTTTTTTTTATCTGGGATGTCGCTAATTGTTTGTCGAGAAAACAAAAATTTATTAGACAAGGATTTGGGAATAACTCAAAATTGATTTGGGAATTTGGGAAAATATTAATGTTCTTAAGCAAGAAATTGAAAAATATTTTTTCCTTAAAATTTTGATAGCAGGCTTTCGTATGTAACAATCATTATTGTCTCAAAAACTTGTATTTTTTTAGATTATCAACTTTGTGCATATTGTTACATGTCTCATGCAATTTTTATGTACAGAAAATGAACCAAAATTTGGGAAGCGGGAAATCATGAACTGGTACACCTAACATGGGAATTGTCAAAAGAACTTAACGTGATACGGGATTAGAACCCCCTATATATTACGATAAATTGGCAAAATAAAAATTTTCTGTATGAAAATAACTTTAACCATTAATCTGACCTTATCTGAAGTGATAGCAGACTTTGACGCGGAGGATGGCATGTGATGGCATAATGAATGAAAATTATGTCAGGAGTGTAACATTTATCCATTCTTTAATGATAAAGTTTTTATTTAATTTAAAAAAATTCTAAACTTAACTGGAAGAGATTTTTTACACTTAATTTGCTCAAAAATTTTCAATAAGGTCAAATTTTAAGATTGGAATATATTATTTGCTTTTGATACAGTGTTTGAATATTAAAAATAAGTGCGATAAATACTAAAAGGACATTTAAAACAATTACACTATATAAAACTGTTGTGAAAGTATCAGAATTGTGTTACAATGCCTCAAATAAACACTAATGATCAGATCCTATCCTGTAAGTTGACAGAAACTAAAAGTGGAAAACCTAGCATTTCACAGAATTTTAGTGTTACACTCCTGACACCTATTTCAAGGCCATAAAAAAAGGACTAATCAAATTTAGGCAGTCATGTTTGCATCTCATAGTAACTGCTGCACCTGCTGGTCAATTTAAAACAATAATTATGACAATTACTAACAGTGTTTCAAAAATATGACATTGCAAACTTAAATGTTACACTCCTGACCTACATCAGCAGGTGTGGTTCTATGAGATCAAGTGCACCAGAAACATGTCACAGATATCTACAAATACTTTTAATTTGATCTAGAATATTGTGGTAAAGTATAAGAAATATTAAAATGTCCAAAATCTTTCGGAACTTTGAATTATCATCATTTAAAATTAAGAATTAAGTTTTTTCCTTTTCATTTTTTTCCCTCATTAGGAAATTTGACAGACCTTATTTTACCATTGTAATTACAAAATATGTATTACTTCATATGAGAAAATTTAGTGCATATACACAGGTTTTCAACAAACCCATCATTTTATATTAGACATCATTATTTTTTTTAAAGACAGCTCTTTGAAGCACTTGCTTCTTTCAAAATGTCACACTAAAAGTGTTACACTCCTGACATTTTTGGCCCTATTTTTTGCCGGCATTTTTTTATTATCAAAGATATCATCACGAAAATTTGTACGATTATAGTCACAGGTGGGATACATTTTTTAATTATCTAATACTTAGTATTTATCATCATGATTTGTAATAGGGTATGGTAATAATGTTGGGGTCATTTTTTTTTAAACAGCCCCTATGTAGAATGAATAGTGAACAAAATAGTCTGCATGGCAAACAGGACATACATGTGGTTCTGTGACTTGAAAGAACTGATCATTTATCTATATAGCTAGGTATTTTAGACATGTAGTTTCAGCTGAACAGAAAAAAAAAATGTCAGTATAAAGACAAAAAAAAAAATTGCATAATTTTAAATATAATGCTGAATTTTAGGTTTTTTCTTCTATGATATGCGTGGGTATAGTAATTTGAGCATGTTGAGTGGTATTATACACCAACAATTAAACTTTTATTAGAGTTTTCATGGTATTGACATTTTTACATATATTTTATATATATTTTCAATATCACTTGCTTTGATAGGTGCCATTTTTAGGTAAATGAAGGCTTTTTCCAAATTGAAACGGATTTTGTGATGCGTAATAGTCGATGTAATGATATCAACATGCAAAATGGACATAAAAATAACTTCATTTTCGAGGCTCTGTGAGACACCTTGTGTGCAAATACTGTAAAACAGCCCTGATACATGTGGAAATGAATAGATCTACACCGGTGATGTACGTTGGTTAAATTTTTCATTTCATTTGCAGGTCGTCGCCATTATGCCTGATGGCCATGTACGGGTGGGGTTATTTCCGACACTATCAGAAACAATAGTGTGCCAGCTGGGCACTGTGGCTGAACTCCCCCGTACAGCAACAAAGTCTTGGAAAAGTGGGAAGAAGACCGCCTTTCGGGTACGTCAAAACCTATATATTGGTGAAATGTTTTAGAATGTATGTCTAAAATGTCTGTTTTGGAAAAAAATTCTTTGCCCGGTTGCCGGTAAGCGCTGGGCCCTTGGTCCTATTTTTTCAAGCTTCGGTCATGTATAATTTTTGTAATGTTCATGTATAATTCTTGTAATGTTAGAACATTCGACTAATGGAGGTGTTTTTTTGCAGGCAGCCAAGGCAGCCGCCGCAGCCTCCAAGGAATCCCCCGCAGCCTCCTCCTCCAAGGAACCGGCCAGGAAGAAACGAAAGGTAAGAACCCAACCTAATTTGTTTGGTTGTTTGTTGCTATGAAACCTTTAATAACACCAACATTTATTTTTGTTGGCCTTACCGGCCCAGAACGCAGTGTATCATCAGTAGTGTGTTTGGATATTTGATTATTGAACATTCGACTAATGGAGATGTTTTTTTGCAGGTGGCCAATAGCCCTGAACTCGAACCCCCCGCAGCATCCTCCTCCTCCGAGGACTCGGCAGGCAGGCAACCCTCTGAGAAAGGAACGGTAAGAACCCAACCTAATTTGTTGTGTGCACAATTTCGTGTATACATTGGACAATATATAACCGATGATACATTGTGTATACTTGGTGTACACGGCCTATACACTTGTATAATTTTTGTAATGTTCATGTATAATTCTTGTAATGTTAGAACATTCGACTAATGGAGATGTTTTTTTTTGCAAGCAGCCAAGGCAGCCGCCGCAGCCTCCAAGGAATCCCCCGCAGCCTCCTCCTCCAAGGACTCGGCCAGGAAGAAACGAAAGGTAAAAACCCAACCTAATTTGTTTGGTTGTTTGTTGCTATGAAACCTTTAATAACACCAACATTTATTTTTGTTGGCCTTACCGGCCCAGAACGCAGTGTATCATCAGTAGTGTGTTTGGATATTTGATTATTGAACATTCGACTAATGGAGATGTTTTTTTGCAGGCAGCCCAGAAAAGCCACAAATTGAGTTTCGACGGGTACATCGACTTGCTTGCTGCAAAAATTGAAGAAGGGAACAAAACAAAAGGGAATAAGGACCAGAGGAGAGGTGCTGACGGCAAATTTGGCAATAAAAATTTATTGGACTGTTCCTGGAGGACCTGGTTGAAAAGCATGTTTACAGAATATCCAGGTGTGCTGTGCAAGTGCTCTTGTAATCATCGACCTTTGACTAGCGCACAAGCCTTAATAAAACACATAGAGAGAAATCACTATATCAATAATGTGGTATCATTTGGTGAGGAGGACCTGGAATTCACACCACCACAGTTTTAGCTCACCTCCCCCCCCCCCAAGTTTAAATAAGTTGTTGAATCAACTTTGGAAATTCACCCCAAATTCAAATTTGGAAATTCACCCTTGTCTAGTGGGTTCAACTATATTTTGTATGCTCTACCTATAGTAACCATATATCTTGATTTCCCAGAAACTTGTTGACGCTGCAATTGCACTTCATATAAATACATGTTTTGGCATTCTATGTTATTTGTAAATGCTGTTTGTCCTTATATTTTGATATATCCAGTTACTTTGTTTCTACTGTTTCGCAAGTATCTTGGCAATAATATCTCTTACTACTGTATATTTTGTATGAGAGTCAAACTGTAGAACTATGTGGGTTGAAGAATATCTCTTACTACTGTATATTTTGTATGAGAGTCAAACTGTAGAACTATGTGGGTTGAAGAATAAAAGTGTGCACTCAATCAAATATTGTTTTTAGGCCAATACTTTGTAAGATATACCAAGTGCACTTGTAATCCTCGACCTTTAGCTAGCGCACAAGCCTTAATAAAACACATAGAGAGAAATGACTATATCAATAATGTGGTATCATTTGGTGAGGAGGACCTGGAAATCACACCACCACAGTTTTAGCTCATCTCCCCCTCCCCCCCCAAAGTTTAAATAAGTTGTTGAATCAACTTTGGAAATTCACCCAAAACGTTTGGGGGGGGGGGGGGTATATAGGAATCACTTTGTCTGTCCGTCTGTCCGTCTGTGCAGTTTTCCTGTCTGGTCCATAACTTTTATATGCCTTAATGAATCTTTATGAAACTTTGGGAGGTCGTTACATATAATTGTATCAGTTGGTGACTTTTGTAGTAACAAGGTGAACTTGCCATTAAAACTTAGGTATTGGTTATTATCAACGAGCCCAACGGAGTTAGAGAGGGTATATAGCGTTTGGTTCGTTCGTTAGTACGTACATGCGTACTTAAGTAATAGTCAGATTAAAGTTTTGGTTAAGGTGCATATCTCGGCAACTACAAGTGGTAGAGGGATGATATTTGGTCAGTCGATACATCTTGGGTAGTAACCAACATCTGTACTGAAATTAGGTCACTTTGACTTACATTTCATGCTTGAGCAACTTAGGTTAAAGTTTCGGTTAAGGTGCATATCTCGGCAACTACAAGTGGTAGAGGGATTTGGTCAGTGGATACATCTTGAGCAGTAACCAACATCCAAACCCAAATTAGATCACCTTGACCTACAATTTGCGCTTGAGCGACTTAAAGTTTCGGTTAAGGTGCATATTCCAGTAACTACAAGTGGTAGAGGGATGATATTTGGTCAGTGGATACATCTTGGGTAGTAACTAATATCGGTACCAAAATGTAGGTCCACTGATTTGAGATTTTGTAAGTTACTGCTACAAACTATATACAAGTATCCACATTAAAAAGTTAAGATACTGATCAATTATAATCTTATGAGTTTTTATACTTTGAAAAAAAAAATGTTGGTACCAAAATTAGGTCCACTTGACCTACATTTTACGCTGAGCTACTTACTACTTAGGTTAAATTTTAGGTTAATGGGCGAGGGGGTTTGCAGTCGTGGACGACAGCTCCATTTCTTTATTATATGTTTCTGGTGGTACCAATATAGTTGTCAGTAATTGAAATGGACTTAAACCATTCTTCCTAAATGAGTCCCTCAAATGTGAAATGTAGGTCACAGCCAAACTCTGAAGCATGCATTCTTCCTAATTGCATGTGGATGTGATATGAAGCATGCCAATTTCAATCTCTGTCATCTGTTAGCTCTGACAAAGTCCCAAAGTCAGCGAACCGTAAAAATATAGGATACATCTAAAATTATGTACCACTGAGTAATATTTGTATCAAGTTGGTGACTTTAGTGGTAACAAAGTGAACTTGCCATTAAAACATAGATAATCTAAAGATTACAGATTTCACCTTGTTGTTCAGAGTCGCCTAGCTTATTAACAATTTTAGTTCACCAGAACTATTAGCGTCCCCCATCATCTGTGTCCACTTTCATGTTACAAGTTAATATCTTAACAACTTTACATTGTAGGATCATCAAACATGGTTAAATTGTTATATGAATGTATCAGGGGTGGTATATCAGCATCTAGGTCAAACTAGATCACTTTGAACTACGCTTTTCGCTTAAACAACTTGTATCCAAGTTTATCTTATACATGTAGTTCATATCTCATGTAACAATATAGTTATGTACCAGAAATAGACTTTAACCATTCCTCCTATCAAAGTTGATCAACTGTGAAAAGTAGGTCAAGAGTCAGTATCTAAAGCCTGCATCCTGCTCAGCATCCCTAGAGGCACCAATACTCGGTGTTCAACTTGTTCAGTTAATTGAGAAATTAGTACAGGTCATATACTTCGTGTACAGGTGGTGTAAACGGCCTGTACAGGTCATATACTTCGTGTACAAAATTGAATAGGGCGTATACTTTGTATACCCAATGTACAAAGCGTATAGACCGTTTACACTAAGTATACACAATGTATCATCGGTTATATATGGTCCAATGTATACACGAAATTATGCACACAAAGTATACGCCCTATACAATTTTGTACACGAAGTATATGACCTGTACAGTCTTACATCATGCAATACCAAATCATTTATAAAAATTATGGGATACGATACCTATCAGTTTGACGCACAGCTTCTCGTATTAGGTTTAGGTTGAAGAATAAAAGAAAATATTCCAACGGAGATGCATTTCTCGCCGGCATGTTCTTTGGCCCTGGGTTCCCAGTGAATGGCTTATTTTGCACCGGTTCAGGCGGCAATACACGGAACCACACTCCAGCCATCTTGTACGGCGCAAGGCAGAACGCACGTGTTATTATGACGTCATTTACGTAAAATGACGTTATAACAAAATACCGCGTTATGGAAGTCATTTATGTCATTCTTTTCAATGTTGATATTATTTTTAAGAATTATATGTTTCGAAAATAATATACATGCATGCATTGCGTAAACATTTTAAAAATAATTTAGGGCAATAATATTATCTGTTGCTTGAATTTTTGAAGTTATTGAGAAACAAACAATCGGAACAAAATTATGCAACAATATGTTAATTACGATGAATTAATAAAATTAATGCACATGAACATATGCTGTTTTAGTGTAATGTTTAGCAATAAAAAAAAACACATTAACTTTTATTTCAACAATTGATATAATAATTATGCAAATTTTGATGGCAGATAAAAAGATCTTAGTTTGTGTAACTATGTATCAAGAAATCCGTTAATTCTAGCGCAATAAATCTCTTTTAAAAATCAAAATAATAAATTAATATGTCAATAAATTACAATTGGATACTTTATTGTTCATAATAACATACGATGCTTTTATATTTATTGACGTATATTTAATAAATCATATGGAAAAAGTGTAAAGTTAAAATCGGCCTAAAATCGGCCCCGTGGCACTCTGGACAACTGTGTGATCGGCCCAAAATCGGCCCTGTGGCACAGAAGTGGTTAAAGAGTGATTGAAAACGTGTTTTCATCGACTTTCATTTAAATTATATTTACCTATACCAAGGACTGCACATTTTGGATATATATATATATGTATATGTAATGAAAGCGCTTACGTTTTATATATCGTGTTGTTAATTTCTTTTATTTTAACCACTTATGTGCCACAGGGCCTATTTGGGCCTATTTGAATATCTACGTTCAGTGCCACGGGGCCTATTTGGGCCTATTTGGAAAAGAAAAAAATATTTTTTTTAAAGATACAAATTAAGTGTTACAGGTTTTCCGTGTATTTCATAAGCTATAGTTCGTTAATATTTTTATCAAAAGGAAACAATATCGAAAATTTGCAACGTCAGTTATCTCTCTCAATGGCCGAGTGGGTCATGTTTTGACTTTTGAACAGACCGAGTGCATCCCTGGTTTGAATCCCGCTAAGTGCCATTGATGAGTTTTGCCTGCAGATTTATACTCGGATGTTATTGCCGGATTTACGTATAAACTTATGTACGTGCATACATGTTCTTTATATTTCCCATGAACTCTTTTTCACGTGTTTTTTATAAATGTATTTCATACGCAAATTATTTGGGGGAAAAAAAGGAACTTTTCCTAGGTGTATGGAGTTGCAACTGTATGTATAAACGAATGGATTCTGATTCAATCGTAATAATTTATATAAACTTTGAAAGGGATATTTCTATTTTAAGCAACTGATTGCCGTATGATTTAACTTGTTGAAAGCTTACATGTAGAAGAGCAATGCATTACAACAAGCCAATTTGTTTTCTTCTGTGAATTTGTAGCTCTTACAACAAGTTAAATATACCAGAAATTGATTAACATTTAACGTCTCTTTATTAGTAAAAAAAAAGGAAGCATTTTTAACACAGCTCCACAAAAAAGTTATGCAATTCAAAGATGTCTGTTTTGTGAGTATACTAATAACACCCCCCCCCCCCCCCTCAGTTCTACATGTTCTTTAATGTGTCTTCCTTTATTTTCTAATATACAACCTTACCTTAACCATTTATTTTTAATGCATGAGAGGGTGTACGTGTGCGTGTAAGTGAATGAGAGGAATGAGATGAGCAAAGGTTTATGCATTGACAAAATCTGTATGTCCTTTATTTTATTTGGACATATATATATATATATATATATATATATATATATATATACATGTATTGCTCTGATAAGCTGTAATGCTTAAAGACATAAAGAATTGAATGGAATTGATCCTTCTGACTACTCGAATGACCCTACAACCAGTGTTTGATAACGAGCCATTTCACACCACACAAAAGGAAAATATATATGCGCTTACAATCTTTCCAAAAATAAAATGACCATCTAATTAACAAACGATTCTGTCATAAAGATGAAAAATAACTTAAGTTATGATCTCATATACAGACATCATAAGTGTTAAGGATAAAACAGTTTGATTGGAGGTAGCACTACAATATTAAATATTGTAGTGCATGAAATATAAAATTTTACCAAATATTTAAAACTTTATTTGCATGTAAAATCAAAACAAAGTTTTTGAAATATTCCCGTAAACAGTTTATCAAATAAAATTACATTGTATAAATAAAACATTGGTAGCAAGAAACACACACACCTTCAAATTTGAAATCAAGTCAGGGCCTTTTCACTACCACCCCCTCCCCCACACCGTCCTCTAGTGATCTTGATTTTTTTTTCTAAAAACTAAGAATGTATCAGACTCTCAGACTTCTAACGTGTTGAGTTTTATCTCATAAAAAATTCAGTCCCTGCCATCGGCAAATAACCCGATGTAAATGGAATAACTCTGGGATTATTTTTCGTCAGCCATGTTTTGACGTGAACCCTGGTATTTATAAATGATATAGTTATTATAACGATTATTCAGGGGGCCGTGGCGCCAAGAACGGCATAATTATTGAAGGTTCTGAGAGCGGTCACCCCCGGGCAGGACCCCCACCCTCAGGAATCCGGGGTCACCTAATTGTCACAAGTCCTAGTTTAGGCGCCCTGCGCCTTGTTTATGTCCCTATATAATATGATAATATAGTTATTATAACGATTATTCAGGGGGCCGTGGCGCCAAGAACGGCATAATTATTGAAGGTTCTGAGAGCGGTCACCCCCGGGCAGGACCCCCACCCTCAGGAATCCGGGGTCACCTAATTGTCACAAGTCCTAGTTTAGGCGCCCTGCGCCTTGTTTATGTCCCTATATAATATGATAATATAGTAATTATAACGATTATTCAGGGGGCCGTGGCGCCAAGAACGGCATAATTATTGAAGGTTCTGAGAGCGGTCACCCCCGGGCAGGACCCCCACCCTCAGGAATCCGGGGTCACCTAATTGTCACAAGTCCTAGTTTAGGCGCCCTGCGCCTTGTTTATGTCCCTATATAATATGATAATATAGTTATTATAACGATTATTCAGGGGGCGGTGGCGCCAAGAACGGCATAATTATTGAAGGTTCTGAGAGCGGTCACCCCCGGGCAGGACCCCCACCCTCGGGAATCCGGGGTCACCTAATTGTCACAAGTCCTAGTTTAGGCGCCCTGCGCCTTGTTTATGTCCCTATATAATATGATAATATAGTAATTATAACGATTATTCAGGGGGCCGTGGCGCTAAGAACGGCATAATTATTGAAGGTTCTGAGAGCGGTCACCCCCGGGCAGGACCCCCACCCTCAGGAATCCGGGGTCACCTAATTGTCACAAGTCCTAGTTTAGGCGCCCTGCGCCTTGTTTATGTCCCTATATAATATGATAATATAGTTATTATAACGATTATTCAGGGGGCCGTGGCGCCAAGAACGGCATAATTATTGAAGGTTCTGAGAGCGGTCACCCCCGGGCAGGACCCCCACCCTCAGGAATCCGGGGTCACCTAATTGTCACAAGTCCTAGTTTAGGCGCCCTGCGCCTTGTTTATGTCCCTATATAATATGATAATATAGTTATTATAACGATTATTCAGGGGGCCGTGGCGCCAAGAACGGCATAATTATTGAAAGTTCTGAGAGCGGTCACCCCCGGGCAGGACCCCCACCCTCAGGAATCCGGGGTCACCTAATTGTCACAAGTCCTAGTTTAGGCGCCCTGCGCCTTGTTTATGTCCCTATATAATATGATAATATAGTAATTATAACGATTATTCAGGGGGCCGTGGCGCTAAGAACGGCATAATTATTGAAGGTTCTGAGAGCGGTCACCCCCGGGCAGGACCCCCACCCTCGGGAATCCGGGGTCACCTAATTGTCACAAGTCCTAGTTTAGGCGCCCTGCGCCTTGTTTATGTCCCTATATAATATGATAATATAGTTATTATAACGATTATTCAGGGGGCCGTGGCGCCAAGAACGGCATAATTATTGAAGGTTCTGAGAGCGGTCACCCCCGGGCAGGACCCCCACCCTCGGGAATCCGGGGTCACCTAATTGTCACAAGTCCTAGTTTAGGCGCCCTGCGCCTTGTTTATGTCCCTATATAATATGATAATATAGTTATTATAACGATTATTCAGGGGGCCGTGGCGCCAAGAACGGCATAATTATTGAAGGTTCTGAGAGCGGTCACCCCCGGGCAGGACCCCCACCCTCAGGAATCCGGGGTCACCTAATTGTCACAAGTCCTAGTTTAGGCGCCCTGCGCCTTGTTTATGTCCCTATATAATATGATAATATAGTTATTATAACGATTATTCAGGGGGCCGTGGCGCCAAGAACGGCATAATTATTGAAGGTTCTGAGAGCGGTCACCCCCGGGCAGGACCCCCACCCTCAGGAATCCGGGGTCACCTAATTGTCACAAGTCCTAGTTTAGGCGCCCTGCGCCTTGTTTATGTCCCTATATAATATGATAATATAGTAATTATAACGATTATTCAGGGGGCCGTGGCGCCAAGAACGGCATAATTATTGAAGGTTCTGAGAGCGGTCACCCCCGGGCAGGACCCCCACCCTCAGGAATCCGGGGTCACCTAATTGTCACAAGTCCTAGTTTAGGCGCCTTGCGCCTATTTACCGAGGGATATTTTCCCGTCGGGATCGAAAAACTAGTCGATAAGCATATTTAGAACGGAGTTAGTGCGTTGAAGTTAGTGCGTGCTAGCTTGACTTTGGTGCTTTAAACAAAGAACCTCGTTTTAGAAGTATGGAATCATTTTACCGGATGCCGAACCCGAAGCTATTAAACTGATTGAAACACGCCTTTCCTTTATTATTATTTTCGTTATAACTCAGATTTGAAACAGAATTACCACTTAATTTTTGCAATTTATATTTTCCTTCCCATAAGGATAATTTATGCTAAACTAGGTTGAATTTGCGTCGGTAGTTCTTGAGAAGAAGATTTTTAAAAATGCACCCCCCTTTTTCTACAGTTTCAAGGTTTTCTCCGCTTTGAATACAGATCAAACTTTTATTTCTGCAATTTATATTTACCCTCCCATAAGGATGATTTGTGCCAAATTTGGTTGAAATTGGATAAGCGGTTTTAGAGAAGAAGTTCAAAATGTAAAAAGTTTACAGACGGACAGACGGACGGACAGACGGACGACGAACAAAATGTGATCAGAATAGCTCACTTGAGCTTTCAGCTCAGGTGAGCTAAAAATGTGTAAACAATTTAAATCTTCGAGGATTGGTTATTTCTGCACAACAGTGAAAATCCTAAAATAAGTACATTTCTATCATAGTCTTGATTACTATTACCGTAAATAATGCAAGTCTTTAGTACCTTAATTGTGTATTTGAAATTGTTTGCTAGATAAAAACAAATGTATATGCATGTTTATCTGTGAGAATTGGTTATTTACTTTTACACAGCAGTGAAAATTGAAACATAATTGTGTATTTGATATTATTCGTTAGATTTCTTGCATTTCAAAATTGTTTGCAAATATGATACACAACTTCTTTCTTTCCAAATGTGTTACATAATAGTGATTACATAGTTATGATTATGAGAAATGCATTCCCATCTACGATCTACTGTAAACTAGTTTTTTATCATGAAATACATCCCAAACCTCTTTTAAAATCATTACTTCATTAGTGGTTGTATTTCAATAGTGGTTGCAAAGTGATTTTTCTAATGAAATACGTCCCCAACCACTATTGAAATAAGTTATTTCAATTGTGGTTTTATTTCAATAGTGGTTGCAAGGTGATTTTTCTAATGAAATACATTCCCAACCACTATTTAAATAATTTATTTCAATAGTGGTTTTATTTCAATAGTGGTTGCAACGATGCACTTCTTTTTAAAATGGAATCCTCTTCACAGGGAATGTAAGTTTATTTATTCGATATACTTAATGCTTCTATATTGTAAGAGTGTGTGTATATATTTAAACATTTTTATGTAATTTGTGTGCTTCTTGGAGAATGTTTGATCTCACTTAATCTTAATTTATCGCTTTAAAATATAAGAAATGAAAAATAAATTACTAATTCCTCCTAAATAATCAAATAAGATGACGTAAGTGTCCATATGTGTAATAGTAATGTACAAATCAAAAGATGTTATGGTTAAGATTTGTTTAGCTATAAACTATCATTAAATCTTATGGTTAAGATTTGTTTAGCTGTAAACTATCCTGAAATGTTATGGATAAGATTTGCTTAGCTATAAACTATCCTTAAATGTTATGGCTAAGATTTTTTTAGCTATAAACTATCATAAAATGATATGGTTAAGATTTGTTTAGCTGTAAACTATCCTTAAATGTTACGGTCAAGATTTGTTAAGCTGTAAACTATCATTAGTAAAGAAGAAATCCATCTATATTAAATGAATATTTTGCTCTTTGTCTTATAAAGAGCTTCTTAAAGTGGAATAACACACCTGGAAAAAGTCACTCAAATTAACAGTAATTTAATTATTTGATTATGATAGATAAAATGATAAATAAACTATACATATGTCAAATTAGCAAAAAACACTTGCAGTTTTGGGATAAAAAATGGAATCAAATGCCCCAGCGGGATCACAAGCCTGACCCTTTTCCAGTCATCGTTGTATATCGCCGTTAATAAAATCCTTTTTATAACACGAAATGTCGTTTTGTTCAGAGGTCAGGCATTTTGTGATGATGTGTTATTCCACTTTAAGTGTCTGTAAATGTTCTCCAACTTCCAGTCATCACAATTGTAGGTGGTATCAACCCTCAACATAAAAAGCTATATAAGGTTACCTGAAATAATGCTACAACCTGACTTAGCCAATTCAGTCACAACAAAATGTTATAATTATTTAAATGTACTTTTTTTTTCTTATACAATTCGACTTTTGGAGGAAAATGGTATTTATTATGTATAGTGGGTCACCATTTCAATATTTTTTTTTAAATGGTTCGTTTTTAATTAAACCTTTATTAGACAATGAAAATAACATGGAGCCCAGACTCACTCTATAAAATTAAAGGCATTGAAACTATTAAAATCAAAGAACTGAAGTACTGAAAGCCGGGCTCTTTTGGTGTGTCTTTATGCATATTGTGTTTTAAAGACTTAAAATCTCTCTCAAAATCTCTCTCTCTCTCTCTCTCTCTCTCACATGCTTTTAATGTCAGCAAAGCGTCAGAGAGCGACCAAATTTTGTTATCCGCCTGCTTGTTATTTTGTTATTGTCTGCCTATAGCCCGGCTAAAAATCACTTTTTGAAGATATTGGAGCATTTACACCAGTTTAAATCAAGGCATTCTAAGTATTGAATGTACTGGTATATATGGGATAGAAGTCGATGTTATTTTAAATAATATACATCGTTTTGGACAGTTTTTCGATACAATTGTCAATTTTGCTCATGAAAGTTATAAAGATATGAAGATTTTAGTACGTGTACACCAATTTAACACGACACATAGTGACTTTTTAGATAACTTAAGTCAGCAAGTTTGACGTTTCTATCGACAAATCGTTCATTTGGTAATTATTTTCCAATGTCTAATCCATTCTAATATACATTTGGCATTCTATTCGTCTTTTCCCCTATATATCTTTTTATTAAAATGAGATCATATGATATAAAAGGCATCATGTCAGGGATGTGTTTGACATGAAATAGAAAATAATAACCATAATACATGTATAAGAAGAAAAGTTAAGAATTGCATTCACTTCTTCTTTTCACTTTGTTTATAAATTGAAAGCTAGTAACACCTTTATAGATGATAAAATTTGAGGTATTTACGCACGGAAACTAAATGAACAGTAATGTGAGTAATCAATTAATCATAGAGCATCGTATTCTTTTTAAATTCAACACCCAAAATTTCAATTGGCAAAGATATGAAGATATGCTTATCGTGTCAACAACAAAATCAGGATTTTTTTTTAATTTGAAAGTTTGAAATATGCAAATTTTGGTTTTGGATATTATTTATTTAACACTGTAAAGGAGCTATTTATAAAACCTAAGTCCTTCATAATATGTAGTGTTAGCAAAGATATGGATCATGGAAATAGTTATATATATTTCAAACAAAGTACTCGGAGCAAAAAAAAGAAACATTTCCACCACATTTCAAAAAAATTTTCGCATACAATTGAGAAATATCTCAAGGTTTATATACCGCTGGTCTTATTTATAGAGTAATTTTTATACATCTGAATTCATATTTATAATACAGTTGTGAAGGCATGGAGAAAATATCAGAGTCGGTGTTTGTGGGAATGTGTCATATTGTGGGGACCCCACAAAAGATTGCCATCATTAGAGCGTCATGGTACACGGTGGATATGATACAAAAACGAGTTACAAATAACGACGACCTAATCATGATGATAAGTGGAAGCAATAGAGAAGGGTTTAGGCTGAAGGGGTCAGATATAGATTATATGTTCTGGCCAAACAACCACCGAGTGATCATGGACGTATCTCAGTCTAAATATTATAACACCTCTAATACAAACTTGATTCTATCTGACAGTTCTGAGAGTCTACCAGGATTCACTTTACTTCAGTTGCTGACACAACGCAAACAGGCAACCGCATAAGTACAATCGGCATTAGTCAGAATGAACAAAAATCTCTACATTTCTAGTGCTAGATACAGACAACTAACTTGTTCATTAGCAGTTCCAAATTCCAATTTGCATGGACCCTGCGGTAGCGGTGTAGTAGGAGGCGTTGAATATGACACTGCCCACTGTTTCGTGTGTGACTTTTGGCCTTCATATGCATCTTCATGGAAAGACAGATGTCATTCATGGCCTGATTTAGAAGTTGTTGATGATATGCTCAGAAGCGGGTGCCACTTTGTAGCTATAGGACACCCCTTAGGGCTCCATGAAAAAGAAGAATGGAGAATTTCTTTTTCTTTGGCAGAACACAAGTGTGTGTATGCTATGAATCACTTTCAGTTTCTGATTTATGGATTATTAAAACTCTTCCTAAAAGAAGTTATAAATCAACAATCAGAAGAAACCAGTAACCTGTTATGTTCATATCATATCAAGACAGCAGTCTTCTGGGCGATTCAACAAAACACTCTTCCTCAGTTGTGTCCACAAAATTTGCTGGCTGGTTTCTGGGTCTGCTTTAAACTTCTCCTTAAATGGGTGTTTAAGGGGGTCTGTCCCAACTATTTTGTCCCACAAAACAATCTATTTTTGGTAAAAGTTTGTGGTTCAATACAGATTAATTTGTTTCTACAATTGGATGAGTTGTACAAGAAAGGTCTAGCCTGTCTGTTACAGAGTTCTTCTATCAGGTCGTACATTATAGATGTCCTGTACAATCCTAAACTTTCGATTTGCACTGATGAAAATGTACTGTTATCAATGTCTGAAGTTGAGAATGATTTAGATCATGCCCTAGGGTTTTACTCTACTCTAATTCTAAGGGACCCATGTAGCTACATTAAAGGCATACAGACAATAGAGCATTTGGTAGATTCATACTTGACACACTGTGAAGTTGTCAATTTACAAAAACTTGCAGTCTTCACCTTTCAGTGCACAGCCTTTCTTCTTCAGAATGTGTCTTCCAACAAAGGCGCCAACAAACAACTGTACATTTTCGACAAAATATCAGTCTTATGCTGAAATTGGCAGTTAGATTCGGGTGTATTTCTGATCGGTTGTACATTGCCATGTATTATTACAAAACACTCAGATACAGGGACGCAGCATCAGTAATAAACATGGCCAAGATCAAGTTAGCAAAACCATATCTGATGTATAGGAGACATGTAGACAAAGAGAGCTATACAAAAGCTCTGGGAGGTCAATCCTGGTCTACAAAGATGAGACAAGCGATGGCAATGGACCTTATACTTCACAATAAAATCAGCCATATCAGTGAACTAATTCCAGAACAACAAAACGATTTTGGAGTATTATATATCCCGGTATTTGTGGTGTTACACTTCCTAGAGTTCTTGTGTTACAGACACATTGATAGAATATTTTCACAAGCTGCTCTAGATGAGCTACAGGTCCTAGTCCACCATGATCAGGGACTGTATGTTTCTGATGCAGCCAAAGACATCTCCTGGGAGATGCTGGGGATCTGCCACCAGATCACAGGAAACCTCCAGGCTGCTCTTTATTCATACCAACAATCACTTATACCCTATCCCGGTAACAGAATACAATCTGCCACACAGATAAGAATACGCGAGTTAGCATAAGGACCATTCTATGTCAGTAAATAAAAAAAGAAAAAAAATTCCTACATTGTAAATCTGTTCCTGATAATAAGTTGATGACAGATGCCATCTTTGTACATGTTATTCATTTAAACTTAAATATTCCCACATAAATGAAATATATTCTGCAATATGACAGCTTGAATTCCCTATATTTTCATAAACGACAAGAGTTTGTTGTGATATCTATATATGTGTAGCTTTTCTTACAGTGATTATTTCATGTTGTATTTTCACTTAACACTATTTATGGTCATAAATTAATTTTTTTTTATATTAAAACAGTTTGTAGCTCTAAAATATATTATATTTGTATAGAAGGTTTCAATGGTTGGGTTGTTTATAGAAAAAAATTGCTTAAAGGGGCTTGGTCAGGATTTTGTTCAAAAATTATTTCTCCGCTGTTAATATTTACAATGCTTCAAAAAGGCATTTTTAATAGGCAACCGAAATTTGAGTGTCATTTGTTGAGTTATAAGCGAGTTATAGAGCTTGAAATTCTTCGCTATGTAAACAAAGCGTTTGTTTACATTTTGAACGTTGAAGTAAAAATTTCACGAATGCGTTAAACGTTGGGAACTGTTTATCCATGCCTAAAATAAATAAAAAGATAAATAAGCTGGAAAAAAGATTTTTTACTGGTATATTGAACCTATGTAAACAAAAACAGGACACGAGCCTTGTTTACATGACAAAGAATTGTGAGCCCTTTATCTTGTTTATAACTCTACGAATGGCTCTCAAATTTTATTTGATTATTAGAAATGCCTTACTGAAGCATTGTAAACAATAGAAATCGAAAAATCAAATTTGACCAAAATCGTGACCATGCCCCTTTAATGTTATCTATACATCAATGTTATCAATACATAAATAGATTTGACAGACTTTGGTCAATGCTTTACTCAGGTTTTTTTTAAAATAACAAAACGATATGCTGCGACCAACTTTTTAAGACAAAAACAAGGCTGTGTCATAAAAGCAATGGCTTTATTATTTTATTTTTGAAAATTAATGCTGGATTCAGAATCATTTTCTCGAATAAATACATGTATTTGTCCAAATGATTTCATTCTATGATGATTAATGATTTATTGCTTATGAATACAATGAGATACAGTAAAAAAAAATAGATATAGCACTATGAAATACTTCAATTAATAGTTCGAATATAAGGCGAATGTGTCGCTTCTGTAGTGTATACACATTGTATATTTCTAAACAAAATCCTGGTTTCATTAAAAACCTTTCACCTTAAAATGAATTAATCAATCTTCCTCTGATATCAACGAATAATATAAAGGACTAGATATTCAAACTTTTTCATCAGTGCACGTTCTTCTTTATAAAGTTTGAGTAAAAGAGAATCTACTTGGTGTATTATCTGTAAATCTCTTAAAAAACTAGGGGCGCAGTGATTCACCATTGACAAAATAACCTACCGTTTCCCGCGCACACGAAGATAAACAAACTGTCAACCATCTCAAAAATCCATAAAACGAAAAACAAACGAAATATTCAAAGCAGAGCAACACGTACCTCCAAGAGATAGAGGTAGGATCAGGTCCCTAGGAGGAATAAGCATCCTCTGCTGACCGGTCAAACGCATATTGCACCCGATGTCATATCGGTAAAAATGTCATTATCGGGAAAATGTCGTATTTTGGGGGAAATATCAAGATCGGGACAAACGGGGAAAATCCGTGGACGATTCGGTATTCAATCAATAGTCCAGAGCAGGGCAATCACGGACCTCAGGAAACCCCCAGAGGCAGGATAAGGTGCTTAGAAAGAGTGAGCATTGTCTCTGCTGACGGTCACACATTTATTTTTAAATAACGTATAATATATCTTTATACATAGGTCTTCCTCATAGAAGATCATTATATTCTAAGAATGTCCACAACCATCTAGCTCTCTTAACACCCCTGCAAATGTGTATGGAATGTTTTTTTAATCATCGTTGCTTAGTATATAAAAAATTCAGAGTCGCTCGAATGTAAAATTTCGAGCGGAAGTATAAATGTTCGGATAATATAACCAAAATACGTGAGTACTTGTCGTTTTTCATATCATATCCTACATTAATTTATGTTACAACATTAAAATCTATTAAAATATATGTTTTACTTCATTATCTAGAGGTTATCTAAACTAAATATTCAGAACAGGGTTATCGTTCGTGTTCAACCCCTCTACACGTGGTTGAAAATATAAACATTAGATTGCCTAATAAAATCATAGCAAGTTTAATGCTTTTGATGTGCAATACCATGATTTAAAAAAAAAAAGAATGGGTTTTTGTTTTATATAAAAAGTATATCAAGCCAATTTCAAAGAATGTTCTGCATAAAATAGTATTGTCTGTTTCGTTATTGATGATGGTCAGGAGCGGAAGTTAATCCTTAGAGGGGATCGGTACTAAGCATGTTAGTTGTTGCAACAACAGAAAAAAACCTATATTTTCTATCGTCACTTTTATTTCTAGAACTCATTTTATCCACCAATTAATAAATATATGGTTTAAAATCAATAAACGTTTAGATTTTATATTTGACTACAAGTTCCTTGATTTAAGGAAATAGACTATAAACACGAGGCACGATTTTTACTGCGAAACTGAAAGAGTAAAATAAAACCATGTGCTCTAAATTTAAATGCCAATACCATTCGCAGGGGTGTTAAATGCTTTGTGCCTTTAGCCACAAATTTACAGACTTGTAATATTTCTAAACGTTCAATAGTTTATGTAAAAAAAGATCTTATTAACGTGTAGTGGGTCATCTTTTCGGATTGTTGATTGAAATAGGTTTGTTTTCATTGAACCTTGATAATATAATGACAGAGACTTTGAACAAAATGCACGTTGAAAAATAATTTCAAAGTCCGTTAAATTTGGGAGCAAGTCAATTCATGAAATTCAAAGTGCGTTGATAGACCTATATTAACGCACTTTGAAGAAAAATAGTGTGCATGAACTAGTCGAAACTGTTAAGACCTTAAAATATGATATGATAGATAATTGTTATAACTTAGTTTAGCTCGATGCTACATTGAAACAAGAGGCCCATGGGCCACATCGCTCACCTGAACAGCAGTTCCTTGTAACATTACATTTCGTAGCATACGCTTTTTCTATTTTAAACATTGAACCCCTTTCTGGGGACCCAGTTATGGTCCAAGGTTTATGGTTGGCTTGAACAACATAAATAGTAACATAGGAATGAAAATGTGAAGCACTGCGGTGGGACAGCACGTACACAACCTGAAAAACTGAACATAGCAGAGTTCCACTTCAATAGGAATAACTCTCAGACTGTACAGAACACAAGAAAGATAACTCTTGGTTCCACTACATTAGAGTTTACACAATTTGAGGATCCTTGCATAGTAATCTCACAAACTGTAGCATTATAGTTCTCGAGAAAAACTTTTTAAAAACATTTTCAATATATCCTTCTATGTTAAACTTTGAACCCCTCTTGGGGCCACATTATTAGTCCAGTGCTAAAGTTTTAATTATTTGGAATCTACATTATTTAAGGATGCTTGCCTAGTTATCTCACAAGCTGAAGCATTATAGTTCCCTAGAAAAAGATTTTTCAACATTTTCCCTCTATATTTCTATGCTAAACTTTGAACACCTCTTGGGGCCCCAGTATTAGATTGAGATCACGGCTTTTATAATTTCGAATCTACACTATTTGAGGGTGCTGACGTAGTTATCTGACAAATTGATGCATTGTAGTTCTCAAAAAGAAGATTTTTAAACATTTTCCATATATACCGGTACTTCTACATTTAACTTTAAACCCATCTTGGGTCTCTAGTATTAGTCCAGGGGTCACTATTTTAAAACTGTCGAACCTTCATTATACAAGGTTGTATGCATGATAGTAATCTCACAAATTGAAGCATTGTAGTTCTCGAGAAGAAGATTTTTTAACATGTTACCTTTATATTTCTTTAATAAATTTTGACCCCATCTTGGGGCCCCAGTATTGGTCCGGGGGTCACAATTTTACCAATTAGGAATCTACATAAGCAAAGGATGCATGCATGGAAATTCCACAAACTAAAACATTGTAGTTCTTGAGAAGAAAATTTTTAAACTTTTCCTTTATGTTTTTTAAAATGTTTAAATTTTGAACCCCTCTTGGTGCCCATCAATTGTCCGGGAGTTACAATTTTTTGAATCTACATTATTTTAGGATGTACATCTATGCATAGTAATATCCCAAACAGTTGCACTATAGTTCTTGAGAAGAAGATTTTAAAACATTTTCCTACATATGTTAAAATCTAAACCCCTACTGGGGCCCCACTTTTTGTTCGGGGGTCACGATTTTGACAATCTTCACTATGTATACAACCTTTTGTGTATGTATTGGCATTTTTGGTGAAGTGGTTCTTGAGAAGAAAATTTTTAAACATTTTTCATATGTAGTTCTATGTTAAACTTTGAACCCCGCCTGGGGCCCCAGTCTTGGTCCGAGGGTCACGATTTCTACAATTTAGAATCTTCATTATACATACAAGCTTTTGTGTAAATATTGGCATTTCTGGTGCAGTGGTTCTTGAGAACAACATTTTTTAAACATTTTCCTAAGGTATTTCTATGTTAAACTTTGAACCCCGCCTGGGGCCCCAGTCTTGGTCCGAGGGGCACGATTTTTACAGTTTAAAATCTTCACTATATATACAAGCTTTTGTGTAAATATTGGCATTTCTGGTGCAGTGGTTCTTGAGAAGAAGATTTTTAAACATTTTCCTATGTATTTCTATGTTAAACTTTGAACCCCGCCTGGGGCCCCAGTTTTGGTCCGAGGGTCACGATTTTTACAATTTAGAATCTTCACTATGTATGAAAGCTTTTGTGTAAATATATTGGCATTTCTGGTGCAGTGGTTCTTGAGAAGAAGATTTTAAAAAATTTTTCCATATGTTGTTCTATGTTAAACTTTGAACCCCGCCTGGGGCCCCAGTTTTGGTCCGAGGGTCACCATTTTTACAATTTAGAATCTTCACTATATATGAAAGCTTTTGTGTAAATATTGGCATTTCTGGTGCAGTGGTTCTTGAGAAGAAGATTTTTTAAACATTTTCCTATGTATTTCTATGTTAAACTTTGAACCCCGCCTGGGGCCCCAGTTTTGGTCCGAGGGTCACGATTTTTACAATTTAGAATCTTCACTATATATACAAGCTTTTGTGTAAATATTGGCATTTCTGGTGCTGTGGTTCTTGAGAAGAAGATTTTTAAAGACATGCACCCTAAACTTACTGTTTCGCAATTATCTCCCTTTTGAAAAGTGCTGTGCCCTTTATTTTAACAATTTATAACCCCCTTTCCATAAGGATGCTTTGTACCAAATTTGGTTAAATTTGGCCCAGTGGTTTTTGAGAAGAAGTTGAAAATGTGAAAAGTTTACAGACGGACGGACAGACAGACGGACGGACGGACGGACGGACGACGGACAACGGGTGATCAGAAAAGCTCACTTGAACCTTCGGTTCAGGTGAGCTAAAAAGAATCCATTTTAGTTATTTCAAATAGCAATTTTGCAAATACAAGGTTTGTCGATAAAATCATTTAGTTTAACAATTTACACACGAAGAACAACAGTTCGAAGGGTTTATTGAGATTTGAACATCAAAATACTGGTATCACAAGAATTGCACTGATTATCCGTCAGCGGGTCCTCCATTTTTGTTTATCTTTTTACTTTTTGAATATTTACTCTTATAAAAAGATGGGGTAAATAGTAAAACAACAATTATGATAAAACTATATTTTTATATTAGTTTTTTGAATATATATGATGGTTGGGAAGGAAATATGCATGTAAATTCTTCAAGAAATCAAATTGCATACAATGGAATCATTTTGACTCGCGGAGGACCAATGTTTGTGGATAGCGAAAATTTTCCTTATTCGTAGGGACATAATTTAGTTCAAAATAATTTTAATTAATATTTAACAAATGCTAGACTAACTATATTCGTTCGTGGGAATGTACATATAAATTCGTGGGTAAGGGTTTCCCACGAACCCCATAATCATTGGTGGCCCACGAACAATGATGATTCCACAGTATAAGCATATTGAAAATTGGGTTTATCTCTTCTTGTTGATTCCTCGTTTTTACTGACGTAACACACTTTAATTTTTTTTTCAAAGTGTGTTGACTTTGTCCAAAATTTAACACACTATGAAAATTTGCGTTGCCAGAGTGCAGATCCAATCGTAAGAATTCAAGGATTAAGGCTTTAACAAATGTTATTATTTGACGATTTTTCAATGTTTACCCCATATATTAAAATAAAACCTATTCAAAAGTACAAATCTATGTAAATGTTATTTACTTATCTTTGAAACAATTAATGTTAGAAATACTGTCAAATTTATTGTTATGTTATTTTTTAACATTCTTTTCCATCCTAATAATACTTCAGAAATGGGTGTCATTTTGTAGCATGTGAAGTCCGTTGAAATAAAAAAAAAATGGAAAAAAATCTTTTCCTTAAGCAGAATGTGCTTATGTATAAAATGAACCACTGTCAGTACTTCGGCAGTGAAAATTGTTTAACTTATATAGAGAAAAATCTTTAAAATTATTATGAAAGTAATAATAAAACTAGTAAAAATGCACTTTATTTCGTAACCCCTATAATCCACTGTATTATATGCTAGTATCTCACATATATGCTAGTAATCCACACAAGTAACTGATTCATTTGTCTCTGGTTGTAATTATAAGACATGTGCTATCGTAAAACATTTTAGATATATGAGTTAATTCTCTATTTCTATCTACTCGATATATCGTACACATGCTCACATTATATTATATTTCAGTTTATAAGTATATAGAGTATATTGTACGTTCCAAGAACATGTCCTGTGTAAAAAGGAGCATACAAACAATCATTTGAAATGTCTTTAAAGAGACATATTGCCATAGCAAATTTTAACAAATTACAGATTTCTATTTTTTCCTTTTACACTCCACTGAAAGGAGATAAGAGTAAGTTAAAGGCGAAGTGAGGTACATCTCTTTTTAAATTTAATGGAAAGTTGAATAATTAAAAAAATAACTTTTGGAGTAATCCGTTGTGCACTACCTAAATAAATTTTCAAAACATATGTACATTTACACATAATTTCTTTCATCCAAGGATTTACTACTTAAACAATTGATCAAATTCTTCTTCCTTATCTCAATCATTCATTCACACAGTTTGTCTTCTGTATATCAGGGGAAGAGGAAAAGAGATCGAGTCACGCTTAACATTAATCCTTCTCCCAGGAATCAGAAAAATATATAATCCAAATCTCTGAAACCGAAAACAAATTTTATTTTTTTCATGATCCAAATATTTTTGTTTCCATTTCTTTTCATCAGAAACTAAAAGATTTTCTCAGGATAAAAATCCTCACAATTTCATATTTAAGGATGTAGGATCTTCGCTATTATGCGCATCTTACTTTACAACGGAGTCACAGACGGTAGGTTAATTAATTAATTAAAGGAAGCTGAGTGATAAAAAAATAAAGATTAGATCTTCTATAAATGATTCATTTTAGCATTAAGTAATTGATTAGTAAAAAAAACAAAACATTTTTTAAGCAAATAATATAAATAATTTTCTTTATCTTTATACAATGTTCTTCTTCTTTAGAAAATCAATTTAATCCAAAAATGCTCTCTTCTTCGTTTTCCTAAATGCGTTTTCATGTGAGATACTCTTCATTAAGGACA
Source organism: Magallana angulata (assembly GCF_025612915.1). Taxonomy (NCBI): domain Eukaryota; kingdom Metazoa; phylum Mollusca; class Bivalvia; order Ostreida; family Ostreidae; genus Magallana; species Magallana angulata. The sequence goes on along the minus strand of NC_069119.1, from coordinate 37,817,035 downwards.
ATTTGTGTTTTGATAATGTTTGGTCTTAGTCTTGAAAATGATAGAAAATTGTATGAATTATTAAAACCGTGTTATAGATGAATTATAAATTCAATTATTAGTTCTAATTAAGTTTTCATTAAGATATTATGATATGAAGTATGATATGTATCTCAGAGCTACCGAGATATTAGGATTGAATCAGAATATTCTCTTATATATATCATTTCGAATCTATGAGGAACATCATTTAAGGGATATATTTATTGACACAAAATTAGAAAGATTAATCATAAAAAGGAAAATAGGAATTATACTCATTCTTCGTTCTCTTTATAGATTTAAAGCCAGCAAAACTTGATAAAATTAGGATGATATAATGATAAGGAAATTAATGAGTAACAGAGTACTGGAGGCAAAAAAAATCACTACATTATGAATATTCTCTCGTCTATAGCTGAAATATATTCAACGTTTTAAATACCGCTGATCTTATAAGTAGAATAATTATCATCTATTCATATTTAATTAACAGCTGTTAAGGCATGGAGAGAGTGTCCGAGTCAGTGTTTGTGGGAATGTGTTATATAGTGGGGACCTCACAACAGATTGCCATTAGAAGAGCGTCATATGACATAAATGAGATGGTAACGAGACGAGTAGCAACTAATAATGAGCAAATCAAGATCGTAAGTGGAAGCGATAGAGAAGGGTTCAGAATGGCAGGATCAGATATGGACTTTATGCTCTGGTATAACGATTACCGAGTGATCATGAACCCTTCTGAGTCTGAGTATTACAACACAGCTATTACAACATTGATTCTCTCTGACAGTTCTGAGAGTCCACCAGGATTTACATTACTTCAGTTACTGACACCGCGAGCAAACACTGAAGTCCTATCATCATTAGTCAGAATGAACGACAAAATCTACATATCAAGTTCTGGATACAGGCAAGTAACTTGTTCCAAAGTAGTCCCTAATTCTACTATACATGGACCCTGCGGTAGCGGGGTATATCTAGGCGTTGAATATGATACTGCCCATTGTTTCGTATGTGACGTTTGGCCTGCATCTGCATCTTCATGGAAAAGCAGATGTCACTCATGGCCTGATCCACACGTTGTTAATGATATCCTAAAAAGCGGATGCCACTTTGTAGCTATAGGACACCCATTAGGACTTCATGAAAATGAAGAATGGAGATTTTCTTTTTCTCAGGCAGAATACAAATGTGTGCAGGCGATGAACCACTGTCAATTTCTGACTTATGGATTGTTAAAAATTTTCTTAAAAGAAGTTATAAACCAGCAATCTGAAGAAACCAGTAAACTGTTGTGTTCATATCATATAAAGACAGTGGTTTTCTGGGCTATTCAACAGAACACCCTATCGCAATGGTGTCCACAAAATCTTTTGATCAGTTTCTGGGTTTGCTTTAAACTTCTCCTCAAATTGGTGTATGAGGGGATATGTCCAAACTTTTTTATCCCGGAAAACAACCTTTTTCTTGCAAAGGTACATGGCTCAATACAAAACATTTTGTTTTTACAGCTGCATGAGTTATACAAGAAAGGTATTGTCTGTCTTTTTCAGTGTTTTACAATAAGATCATACATCACTGATGTCCTGTTCAATCCTAGACTTTTGATTTGCAGTGACGAAAATTCAATGTTGTGTGAATTAGAAATTGATGTCGAACATGTCAAAGAGTTTGCAGATTTGATTCTTACTTTACCAACTAGCTACATCAAAGCCATACAGACAATAGAACATTTGGTAGATTCATCCTTGACACACTATGAACATGTCACCTTAAAAAATCTTACAGTCATATGTATTCAGTGTACCGCTTTTCTATTTCAAAATGTGTCTGCCATCTTAGGCGTCAACAAACAGATGTACATTTTCGACAAAATATCCTGTCATATGCTGAAATTGGCTGTTAGGTTTGGGTGTATTTCTGACCTGTTGTACATTGCCATGTATTATTACAAAACACTCAGATACAGAGAAGCAGCATGTGTTATAGAAATGATAAAAATCAAATTAGCAAAACCATATCTGATATATAAGAACCAGCCGCTAAACGTAGAGAGCTATATCGAGGCTTTAGGGAGCAAATCATTGTCTATAAAGATGAGACAGGCTGTGGCAAGGAACCTTTTACTTCACAACAAAATCAATTTTATCAGTGAACTAATACCAGAACAACAGTCTGCAGCAGAGAACCACAGTAAGACATTATGTATACCTATGCTTGTGGTGTTACATTTCCTTGAGTTTTTGTGTTACAGACATATTGACACATCAATATCACGGGCAGCTCTGGATGAACTACAGATCCTAGTCCACCATGATTCGGGACCATTTCTTGATCATTACAGAGACATCTCCTGGAAGATTCTAGGGATCTGTCATGAGTTCACAGGGAACATCCAATCTGCTTTATACTCATACCAACAGTCACTTGCACAGGATCAATTTAACAGAATACAAACTGCTACAGAAATGAAAATATACGAGTTACTAGAGTCAATTCCAAACGAGTGAATAAAAAAGAAAAAAACCCCCAGAAAAATCAGTTCCTAACAGATTGCCATTTTATGACAGGTGACATCAATACTGTGGAATCATTAGAATTCGTGGTGGCTCAATTTTCGTGGTTTTCGTGGGTAGCCCTCCCCCACGAATTTACGTCCTCCATGAAAACAAATTTTGATAGAGTAAGTTTTCTTACTAAAACTGAATACCAACAGATCCTTGAAATTACATCCCCACGAATAAGCAAAAAACCAACAATCCACGAAAATTGGCCCCCACGAATTTAAATGATTCCACAGTATATACAATGAAATAATTAAATTCAGTAAGATGTGAATGTCTTATTGCGATTGAAAATGATATACAATGTAACGACCTGACATCACTTGAGTATCTGAATTACATCCTGCCGTTTATGGTATTAATATAGGTATATTTATTTGTACAGTGTATTATTTGATCGAGCATTACCATTAAGCATTTTTTTTCTTTTGACGGCCGATTTACAAGTACAGTTTGAGGCTCTAATTCACATAACAAGTGTATAGAAGGTTTTATGTCATCTTACATTTTGGTTTGTTTAAAATAAGAGATCAGACATATTTTGATAAATGTTTTACTCATAATTACTTACAAATTGATGTGCTACGATATGTATGACACATTTTGTGACAAAATTTTTATTTGATAGAATTTGCAAGTTGTCATTCCAATGACTGAGATTCGATTCCTCTTTCATTTTTCGCCATTTTTAACCTTAAGGACGACGGACCCAATTCACTTTTAAAATAGTGATTTTTATGAAAATTTTATATGAGTTAGAGTTATTAAAGATAAATAAAAATCAATTTAAAAAATAACCTAAAAATCGGATTAGATTTTTAGTAAGGACCTTTTCAAAAATGTGCCTAACTTCTCTTTTTCAATTGAACATAATGAGAAAAAACGTTTTAAAAAATTCTGCTACAGATTTTTCTATCCAAATAACAAATTGACACTTATATCATAATTTTGAATAATATCTTTTAAAAAATTACCATGTCGTCTACTTCTTTATGACGAAGGCACATTCCAAAGTGCAGTTTGTCGTTATCTTTCTTCATTTTTTTTTAGAAGAACTGCGCAAACTCTATGAAAAAGTGTGTGTACATTATTTAGAGGTTGATTTATGAGGAAATAATGACTATCAGAGTATGCTAAATATTTGTGTATTTCTGTTTCTTTTAATAGATTCCATGAGGGTTCCAAAAGTGATACATTTATAACACTATGGTTTTCACCGTTGTGATTTTGGGGGAATTGTTTTGCATTACCTGAAAAATCAAAATCTATAGAAATTAATTAATAAACGTTTGCGAATTGGAAAGTAATTTCAAATTAAAAATATAAAGTTGTACCAGATGTGCGAGTAAACATTGGGAGTGAAAAGTAGTCTAAATAAGATTTTGTAAAAATACCATTTAAGTTAAAAAATGTATTAAATATTTCATTACACGAATCAAAATGAATTAATTAAACTGATTTTAATGATTAAAATTGATACGTAAATAAGAGCCATAAACACATAAATTTCTATTTTGAATAACAACATTTGTCAATTATTCAAACACTGAAATGTCATGAATACTTGATTCGTATTACTCATAACTGTTTCATTAAAAGATTAAAATTTATCAATTCGAACTGTTATAGTTAAGTTTGAATCAATAATATTTACACTTTAAATGTAACACATGCACTTGTAAAATGTTTATTAATATTTATGACTACTTTTGTCAGAATTTGTTTTCCTGGCATAAAGTGTTTTCGTTTAAAAATTCCCTTTGCATTAGGATGTGGCATAGATGCTCTCAGTTTCATTGTTTACTAAAAATAAAACCCTGAAGCTGAATAGAAATGGCATGGGACCTGTTAGTATATGGTCGTAATTGCTGGTCCACCCTGTCAATCATATCAAGAAGAAACAGTATCCAGAGTTGAGATGGGAGTCATTCAAAGAGTCAAATGGTTGGGTTCTATTTTGGAAAATACGCTGTTGTCTCAAAGGACGCTGCATCAGTAAATATGTCGTCATTTTAATAACGCTACCTACGTTCTTACGTCTGCTGTATGACGTAAATGTAAATCTACGGCAAACGCAAGATACGGCCTTAAGTAAGACGCAGAATCAACCTAAGTTACGTCTACGTTTCGAGTTACGACCTTCAGTAAAACTGGCCACTGTATTCGTACTTTTCTTTATTAACCATTAATAACCGGTGTTCACAAATAAAATGATAAAAAAATATTTCTTTATTAATTTGATAAATCTACGTCAAAATGAGCCAATAAACATGTTTGAAAGATCTGTAGTTATAAAGGATAATATGCCTTATTGACATCACAAGCTGTTCAATTACCCCTAAAATATTCAATATTGTTAGATTATAAAAGCACGCGTGGGATATGACAAAATGGAAACAATTCTAATGTGCGAAAATGAGAAAAGGGGATCGTAGGTATTTTTTTATTATATTATTTATGACATGTGGTGATATCAAACAAAGTTTAATCCAAAGTCCAAAGGTAAAAATAAAAAAAAAAACAGGAGAGGAGCAAACATGAACTTTATTAGAGGTACATGTAGGATCAAGTGCCATGATGGAGTAAGCATCCCCTGCCGACAGGTCACATGCACCTGCCATTCTCTAAATGCCATATCGGAAATTTAGTCGTATCTTTAAAAAATACATAAAAGGACAAGCGCCTTTACAAGACCACCCCTTATGTTCCAGCACTGTGTGCATAAATATACCACGTGAGGGCAATGTTAGATCAGGAAGTGAAAATGGAACATACGCCATGATGAAAAGTTGAAATGTAAAGGTTTGTAGTTTTTTATTCATTGTATAAGTAACCGGTGTTCATGGATTTTTTAAAGGAAAATTACGTCTTTATAATGCTACGTCAAAATGGGCTTTATAAACGTTTTCAAAAGATCTGCACTTATAAAACATAACAGACCTTTTTGAGATGATCAAAAACCGTTTTATGAATAACCTATAAAAATCGGCAATATTTGTAATTGTCTGATAGTAGCCCGCATGGAATATGGCAAATTGGAAACAATTTTACTGAGCAAAAAATGAGGAAAGTGAGAAGCATACGTGTTTTTATAATTTACTTTTATGTTAAACTGTTCACCAGGACATGACCTTGGTTGGTACGTGATCAAATCTTATAAGAAGTGTAACGGTATTTTAAAATTAAATTATTCTTCTGTTTTAATTATTACGTAAGTTATTTATCATTGCTCTCCGCGAGCAATGTCATTACGTAATTGACTCCGTTTAGAAAGATTGCTCCTCGCGAGCAATGCATATAATGTATATATAGGACGGGTACAAATTACGGGGGGACTTACTATTTTTCTATTGCGGGAGATACATGTGCAGTTCAGCCAGTGATGTTTTGATATTTTATTTGTGAAACTTTGGATTTTTATCGTAATGTGAATAAACTGTTAATAATTCTACTTTGTGTTTATATTAAACTAAAGCGTATGCTTTAGAGGTTGGAGCATTATTATCTCAAGGAATTAGTTAAAATATGAGTTAATTACCTGTGGATTTCATAGTATAGAGCCGTTTACCGCTCGACGGCGCTACAACTGGTGGCAGCGGTGGGATTACTATACTTTTTACGGGTTACGGATATTAATTGTGAACTTTTGTGAACTATTCTATGCTGGATATTAAAATTTTGTGACAATGGAATTAAATCCGGGAAATTCTGTGCAGAGAAAGCGGTTTGTTAATGTGATTGATTTTGATGAAAATGGACATCGTGTGGTTGTGGGACAAATGGACCTATTTGCTCACAAAGAGTGTCCAAGTTGTTAATGTTTAACCGTAAAGACAATTTCAACTGCGCCAAGCGAGGAAATAAAGATATTTTCTTCTACCGGTGCCCGTGCTGCAAATGCAGAGTGAAAGCATTTCCGGAGGAAATCGTAAACTATTAATTATCAAACTGGATCCGTTTGTGACATTTGTGTTTTTAGTGCATTGTGCTCTTTTTCTAAAGATATTTCAAGGTGGTGACCGCACTATATATTCTCCAGCTAAGATGGATTTCACGAATAGTACGCCTATTAATGTACCACAAACTACGCCAAGACCAAGAACTTCTGTAAGACGGAATCTGATACAGGATTTTGAAAATGAATTACCGACTCCTGTTGTCACCAATTCGCCCCCTGTTCAAGAGATATTTGCGAACAGAGAGAACTGCACTGAGGTGGAGCATGAGAGTTCATGGTATTCAGGACTTATATATTGGATATGTGGAATATCTGCATTAGTATTGACTGTGTTAAGCGTGTTTCGTTATTCTCCGCAAAAACTGTTGTTACGTTTGACTCGTGAAGCGCTAGGAAATATATCGATAATATTTTTGGGCATAATTGTGTGTGCAATTTTGTGGAAATTGTATCAGTTTACAAAAAGAAGGACTGCCCGGATACCTAATATGATGCGAAATACTTTAACTGGAAGAACTTCAGATCAGGATACCGCGAGTTATAATGAGGAGGTTGGATTGACAGGATCAGGATTAAACCTTCACGTCAAGCGCACGTTTAAAGGAGAAGGAACAGAAGTGTGGAGTGAATTTGTGCGATATTTTGAGAATGTTGCGACATTAAATAACTGGTCTATTGATATGAGGCGCAGAGTTCTCATCACTACTTTCCGTGGACAAGCGGAAGCGTTCGCATACGGATTACCGGACAGTATTTTACAGGACTATAACCAGCTAAAACTGCAGATGGACACTAGATTCGGACATACTGCGATGAAAAAGAGTTACATAGTTGTGGCAAAAATGCGAAGGAAGCTGCCTACAGAATCATTCAGGGACTTTGCCCAAGCTATTGCTGACTTATATAGAAGAGCTCATCCCGGAAATCGCGACTATGTGGAAGAAGCTAGCCTTAAAACTTTTATGGACAACTGTAATGCTGATAACGATTTCCGGTTGGCTGTAAAGCGCACTAGACCAAAGAGCTTACAGGAAGCGGTGACTGCGGCGATGCAGGAGGAGTGCATTCGAATGACGGAGAATAGGAATTTAAGAAGCAAGGAAAACAACCCTATTAGACCAGTTTACGGAGTTAGTGAATTCCCCAGGAATGCCGAAGTTCCAGTTACTAAGAAACCATACCGCGCGGAGTCAGAAGAAAAGAGAAGGATAGCGAAAAAGTGCTACGGATGTAATTCTGTTATGCATTTGTACAAAGACTGTCCAAAGCGGAAAATCACTAATGAGAAATCTTTAAATGTAAGGGTGTCGAGGCAGTAGGCCATGTGTCGGCACAGCATTTAGTGAAGCGGCCTAGTACAGGAGAATTACAACATCGTGATGATAGCAGTGAAGAAATATCTGCAGTGTCAACGCAAACAGATGTTGAAAATTTGCACTTGAATTATGATTCTAACGATGAAAAATGTCAAATTATTGAAATCAGAGGAAAGCCGGGAATGAGGTTAGATGGCTTAGTGGAAGGCACATCGTTAGAGTGGAGATTTGACACGGGTGCAATGAACACGTTCATAACAGAAGATGTTTATAGGAGCATTCTTCCAGAACATAGACCTGTGCTGGAGCGCGCTGAAAAGCAATTTACTACAGCCGACGGAAGAAAACTTAAAGTCATTGGAACTGCAAAAATGTTGTTATCCTTTCCAGAATTTCAAGTAATATTTCGTGTGTTTGTGGCAGACGTAAAATCAAATTTACTTGGCCAAGATTTTATTAGCAAATTTCACTGTCAATGGGATTATTGTTTTAATGTGTGCCACCTTAAAGCAGATGCTGATGGAGTATTGCGGGGCTATTCTATTGTTAGCGTGGAGGATAATGTCGTACCAGCGCATCATGAGAGTGTTTTAAAAGCTACATTTAACAGTAGTGTAGATACTAGTGATGGGATTTTGTTACCTCTAAAAACATTTGTACTTAACCATGGATTAGCGGTTGCACGAGAAGTAGTGAAATCTACATGTGGTGAAAATCATATATATGTGCGTGTATTTAATCCATGTGATCGTGACGTGTATGTACAGAAACGTACTGAGATAGCAGTGTTTGATCCTGTGGAAAATGTATCAACTGTGGAGATTCCGGAAGTATATAGCGTAATGTCAGGAGGCGCCGATATACCAGAGCATCTTGAACAGGTTTATAAGGAAGCATGTGAAAATTTAACTGAAGAGCAAGCGGCAAAGTTTAAAGACTTTCTCTTAGCTCGTGTGGATGCATTTGCGGATCCAAACAAACTAGTGGAGCGTGCAACGATTGGTGAGCATCGTATTAAGCTGAAGGAGGAGATACCTTTTAAGGAAGCAGTCCGCCGAGTTCCTATTTTTAAGAGGGAGATAATGGACAAGGAGATCAAGAAGTTAGAAGAACAAGGATTAATTGAGAAATCCAACAGTCCCTGGTCAGCTCCTATCGTGTTGGTGCAGAAAAAGGACAAAAGCTGGAGGCTTTGTGTTGATTATCGGAAACTAAATGCGAATACCATCAAAGATGCATATCCGATACCTCGGGTGGCAGATGATCTCGATGCCCTCTCTGGATCAACATGGTTTTCGTCATTAGATCTCAATATGGCATACCATCAAATTCCTATGAGTGAGAAGGATAAAGAGAAAACAGCGTTTGCTACACCACGTGGTGGACTTTACCATTATACAGTAATGCCGTTCGGAGTATGTAACGCACCAGCGACATTTCAAAGAGTGATAGAACATGCGTTGAACGGATTACAATGGAATATAACAGTGCTATATTTGGATGACATTATTGTGTACAGCCGTACTTTTGATGAACACTTATATAATCTTAGTTTAGTATTAGATAGATTACAGAGTGTAAACCTGAAACTTAAAGCAAAGAAATGCAACTTTTTCCGGCGAGAAGTAAGTTTTCTTGGACACATCGTTTCAAAGGAGGGTATTAAAACGGAACCTTCAAAAATTGAAGCTGTTAAGAATTGGAGAACGCCGGATAATGTGACAGAGCTTAGAAGTTTTCTGGGACTAGCAGCCTACTACCGGAGATTCATAAAAGACTTTGCTAAAATAGCAAAATGCCTACATATCCTTACTGGGAAAAATCAAGAATGGAATTGGACGCATGAATGTGATGCAGCATTTGAAACTTTGAAACAGAAATTAATATCTGCACCTATTCTTGGATATCCCGATGTGACTGCTGGTGACTTCATACTAGATACTGATGCTAGTAATGACGCTATAGGCGCTGTGCTATCGCAAATTCAAAATGGAAGAGAAGTTGTGATTTCTTACGGAAACCGTGTGTTGAATAATTCTGAAAGAAATTATTGTGTAACTCGGAAAGAAATGCTGGCTGTTGTGTATTTCGTTCAACATTTTAAACACTACCTACTTGGGCGAGAGTTTTTGCTAAGAACAGACCATGGATCATTAGTATGGCTCCATAAATTCCGAGAACCGGATGGACAAATTGCGCGGTGGCTTCAGAGACTTGGACCGTACATATTTAAGATTGAACACAGAGCCGGAAAACGACATGGTAATGCAGATGCATTGTCACGTGTTTCTTGTGAGGTGAACTGCAGACAGTGTAAACGTGAGAAAAATGAAGGAACTGAAAATCAGAAATATACACACGTTTCTGAAGTAAGAAATACCAGTACATATAATTCAACAGAAGGTGACAATCACGTGTTTAATTTAAGTGCATTGTTTAACGACAGCATAGATTCAGAAAAAGTATCGGATTGTGCAATTATTTCCCCTCTTAAGAAGAATCGGACAAACAGACCAATGAGAGCGAAGATTCGAAAAAAGCCGGACGAACCCCTAAACCGAGCAAATATTCGTGAGAAACAACAAAATGACCCTGGAATGCGTGTTATTTTACGTTGGATGGAAAAGAATGAAAAACCACCATTATCTACTGTGTCTGGTGAAAACTTTGAGTGCAAATTTTGGTATTCGAGATGGGATTTATTGTGTATTGATAAAGGTGTTTTGTGTATTCGCTGGATTTCAAACAATAGTGAAGAACTTAAGATATGCCTACCACGGAATCTGCGTCAAGTTGCGTTATGGCACCTTCACGACTCGAGAGTTGGAGGTCATATGGGCATCAAAAAGACTTTGGAAAAAGTTAGAAATTCCGATTATTATTGGCCTACGATGCGTCAAACTGTTCACAACTATGTATTTGCGTGTGATGTGTGTGAAGAAAGGAAAAATCCGCCACGGAAAAAGAGATCACGTATGAAAACTTTCCTAAGTGGTGAAACATTTCAAAGAATAGCACTGGATTTAGCAGGACCATTCCCGAAGTCAGAAAATGGATATTCTTACATTCTTGTCGTGATGGATTATTTTACAAAATTTGCCGAGATATTTCCGCTTATGAACATTGAAGCTGAAACGGTAGCTAACGTTCTGTTTAAAGGATGAATAAAGCGATACGGATGTCCTGGATCTATTCATTCGGACCAAGGAAAACAATTCGAAAGTAGGCTATTCCAGGAAATGTGTCGACTATTTCAAATTGACAAAACTCGAACTACACCATATCATCCCCAGTCAGACGGAATGGTCGAGAGGATGAATCGAACAATAAAGGACATGCTATCTAAATACATTAATGCAAACCTAACCGACTGGGATCGTTTTGTGGACGGAATTGTTCTTGCGTATAACACCACTCCGCATGAAACTACACGGATTTCGCCATATAGACTAGTTTTGGGAAAGAGGCTAAACTACCAAGAAATGTTCTAACTGAAAATGAGAACTTTACAACCTCTGAGAAAGAGGCAAACAAAGCAGTTTATGTGCGTGATTTAGAAGAAAAACTTTCCACAATTCATGAGCAAGCAAGGGAAATTACAAAAGAAGCATCTCAAAGACAGAAAAATGATTTTGATCGAAATGTAAGGGAGACTAATTATGAAGTTGGGGAATTAGTACGAAGAAGTCAGCCAAAAGTCGGTAAAGGAGAAAAATTAAAACTATCAAGGAAATGGACTGGACCGTGGATAATAATTAAAAGACTAAGTGATGTGCTTTTTCAAATTCAGCATTCAAGACAATCAAAACCGGTTATAGTTCACGCCGACAACATCAAACCGTACCGAGGAGAAAGACAGCAGCCTCAATATACAACTGGCGAGACAGCGGAACTAACAAGACCAGCTACTGGATCCGAATATACAACTGGCGAGACACCAGATGGTCAACGACGGCACGCGCCGAACTCTGGCCGGCAGCGTTTGAAGTTACCGATAGCTCCACCCCCGAAAACAGACGACTCAGATGTTGACCAATCAGAACCAAGTTTGAAAGCAGAAGACTCAGATCTTGACCAATCAGAACCAAGTTTGAAAATGACCCGTAGGGGACGACCTGTAAGGAAGCCCATTCGGTACAGAGAATAGTCGTTATCAAATGTTGTGCGAGGATTGTGGAAAAACTTTTACATCATCTAGTAATTTTCATCAGCATCGTAGGGAGCAACACAGTGACAGTGTAAACAGCTTAAACTGTAGTTTTTGCCAAAGACTTTTTGTAAGGAAATTCAATTTAAAGAGACATTTAAAATCAGTACATGGACTTCATGGTGAACAGTTAAGTGAAGCAATGAGTTCTAAAAGGAAGCTTGTTGACCGGGAGATGTTTATGCAAGCAAAGAAGCCAGTGTACGTACTTAGTGACTTCTACGAGAACATCTCATCAGATGAAGAAGAAACCTTGGACAAAACGAACACTGCTGAAGATGACCTCGAGCATCTTTCCATTAGTTCTTGCGAGTTCGCGGAGCTGAGTAGTGTGGACGAGGCGTTCGTCGAAGAAATCTTAGGTGAAGGCAACATTGATGAGCAGCAAGTGCATAATGAAGAAGACGGGGACAAACGAGTGCGTAACGAAACTGATGTGATTAGTGACAGTCCTAGCGACGATTACAGTGACGTAAGTGATGAAAGTAAAAAGACTGATGAAAACAACAACGTCACAATCCGAGAACGATCGACAATATGCCTAACATTAAACAAAACGGTGATACGCAAACCGGACGGGACAGAAGAAGAAATTAGAGACTCTAAAATCGTATATTCCAAGGACTTAAATCCAGAGGACATCGATTTCAGAGATGTGGTCAGTGAAATATTACGCGAAATTCCAAAACATTTCGAGCACGGCAACGTAAGAATTGTCAGAGGGGATCTGTCTGTGTAATAAAACATTGGTTAAACTGACTTGTATATATCATGAACTGTAAATACTGCGATGTACAATTTTGTTTAATGTTTTATTTATTTATTTTTGTTGTGAGTTGAATTATCTGGCTGCATTTTACATATTTATGAGTTACCGATACCCTGCTTAATGTGTAAAGAGTAATATTTCGTATAATTATCCTAAGTTAGATATTGTTTAATTGCAGATTTAATTATTATTATTCATTTTGAACGGAGTCAAAACCTTAAGTAGGGGGAGGTGTAACGGTATTTTAAAATTAAATTATTCTTCTGTTATAATTATTACGTAAGTTATTTATCATTGCTCTCCGCGAGCAATGTCATTACGTAATTGACTCCGTTTAGAAAGATTGCTCCTCGCGAGCAATGCATATTATGTATATATAGGACGGGTACAAATTACGGGGGGACTTACTATTTTTCTATTGCGGGAGATACATGTGCAGTTCAGCCAGTGATGTTTTGATATTTTATTTGTGAAACTTTGGATTTTTATCGTAATGTGAATAAACTGTTAATAATTCTACTTTGTGTTTCTATTAAACTAAAGCGTATGCTTTAGAGGTTGGAGCATTATTGTCTCAAGGAATTAGTTAAAATATGAGTTAATTACCTGTGGATTTCATAGTATAGAGCCGTTTACCGCTCGACGGCGCTACAGAAGCCCTCACAGTATTTGACCATGCGACCGACGTTGTTCATAATATGGTGAACTTTTTAACATGCTGTTTATTTCTTAAATAAACGCACCTATCAAAAGTTATATTTTTCGCAAACAGTATGTACATGTAATACTTGCACGGATCCCAACGTTCTCTAGATCCGCGCATGTATAACATTCTATCAGATTTATCTTCGATGGATTGTCTGAAAGTTCATTCTTCCTTACAGGAAAGGTTGTTAAATTTTGTTAATCTTGTTAAATGTATATTGAAAATATTTTTCCACTGATAATAAATTAAAACCCCATTTGTGTTATGAATGTAAACCTACATGTATTAAACCGCTATAAACCAGGTAAGTTTTATTTTGTGTCGGCTTACTACATCTATGCAACCTTTTTTTCAGAAGTTCCTTAGAAACACACCAAGGTGACTGACCATGGACCCAAGGAGTTGGGCCCAGGATGTGTTACGAGGTCATTTCTGTGATACCCCGGCCCCCCTATGTACTGTAATATTTGTCACATACATCTGTGTAAAGCCTGTGAGAAGGATCATCTCTCTGAGCTATCCAAAGAACACAAAGTGGTGCCATTTGAAAAGAGTGGATCTACTGCAAAATGTCCAAAACACCCTTCAAACATAAGTGTACTATACTGTAAACAATGTGATTTTCCTATCTGTGTGCAGTGTGCTTCTTCTACAGAACACAAAGGTGATGGATTTTTTGACATAGTCAAAAAACTAAAAAGCCGGAAGAAAGTTTTAGAGAATGATTTACAAAAATTAGAGGAAACAATTTCTCCTAAATATCAAGAGATTGCTGCTTACTTTTCAGTTCAGAAAGATGATCTGTCTAAAAACTCCAAGAAATTGACAGCATATATTGATAAACATGGAAAAACCTTGCACTGAGAAATCGACACAATTATACAGCAACTGAAATCTGATCTTGACGAAATGGACTCCTGGCTGTCTTTAATCAAAAGGAAGATGAAATCACACGCACAATTTCTGAAATAACACAGAACATTGCAGAACTGAAAAAATTACAGAGCTCAAAAGATGCCAGCATTATCTCTGCTTACAAATCCAGGAATGATGAATTCAGAAGATTTCCTCCTAAACTAATAGTCTCCTTACCACGTTTTACACCCCAGAAAATTAATAAAAAAGCGTTTTGATAACAGTTGTTTGGTTCTTTGTCAGAGTTATCTATCAAAACAGAAGAACATGGCTACCGAATTGATTCTCCAGGTGCTCAGTCCTCTCCTCTAAACAGACCACTCATTGATGTACCTCAGATCATTACAAAGATCAGCACCGCGTATAAGGGATATCCTAACGGTAGAAATCCAATAGCAAAGGTGTCCTGTTTGAGTGATGAAGATATATGGACTTGTGGTAATGATAATATCATAAGACTATACAACCTGCAGAGGAAACTGGTGACATCAATCCAAACTAAGTCAGGAAACCCTCCACAGGACATAACAGTGACTAAGTGTGGGGATCTAGTTTATACTGATTACAAAGATAGAAGTGTCAACATAATTAAGGTTACACAGATACAGACAGTGCTCAGACAACAGTGCTGGAAACCTCGTGGTGTCTGTAGTACCTCCTCTGGTGACCTCCTGGTTGTCATGGACAGTGATGATAATACACAAACAAAAGTTGTGTGTTACTCTGGCCCCTCAGAGAAACATAATATTCGGCATGATGACAAAAGACAAGCTCTCAATTCATCTGGTTATTACATTAAAGGGGCATGGTCACGATTTTGGTCAAAAATTATTATTTCAATTCTAAAGTTTATAATGACTCAGTAAGGCATTTTTAATAAGCAACCGAAATTTGAGTGTCATTTGTTGAGCTATAAGCGAGTTACAGAGCTTATAATTGAATGTTGAAGTTAAAATTCCCGCTTTAGACCTAAACTGAATGTGTTAATCGTTAGGAACTGTTTATTTATGCTTAAAATGAATAAGAGTATAGACAAATCATCTTGAAAAAGATTTTTATTGATATATTGAACCTATGTAAGCAAAAACAGGGCACGAGCTTTGTTTACATGACGAAGAATTATGAGCCCTGTATCTTGCTTAAAGCTCATCGCCGGGCACCCAAATTTCATTTGATCATTAGAAATGCATTCATAAAGCATTGTAAATAATAAAAACAGAAAAATAAAATTTGACCAAAATCGTGACCATGCCGCTTTAAATACATCAGTGAGAAAAGTCACAGTATGAATGACCATCTTTAAGTCCTCCTTAAAGATAGCGTAAAGGTGTTTAAAGGTAGCTTAAAGACGATCTTTAAGCCACCTTTAAGCTACCTTTAAGCTATATGTATTGCTTAAAGGTGGCTTAAAGAAAGCGTAAAGATGGCTTAAAGGCAGCTTAAAGACTATCTTTAAGCCACCTTTAAGCCACCTTTAAGAACAACTTATAGGTCCTTAATGTCCAAACTTCTTTAAGCCACCTTTAAGCCACCTTTAAACTACCTTTAAGCCACCTTTAAGCCACCTTTAAGCCATTAAAAAAAATTTAATTCAATATTGTGCTTAATTTCCAACAAAATGTATTAACTTTATGAAAGAAAAGGTATTAAAACAGTTTTTGTTCTAGAAAGAAAAATGAAAAAAAAACACCAAAAAAAACGGCCGCGGTGAGAATTGAACCCGGGACCCTTAGTTTACTAGCATCACCACACATCCTCTGAGCCACGGCAACTTACATATTTATAAGCGTTTTTATATCCCATATATCAGTGGATATTGAATCACTGTATTGAATGTGTCTAATTGAAAAGATTTTGACAAACCATTCAGTTTGTAACAATCAATTATATCTAATTTATAAATTACGTGCATGCATGTATTTAGAATGAAATACGGAACTTGGTCTTCAGTGAACAAAAATATATTATACCTAAATGGAAACCGTTAGGTTTACTATAGTAGGCTTTCTTAGTTAATAAATTTAAACCGAGTATATAAACGTAATTCATCTAATTTATATCTATAAAAATGTAAGAAAGAAAATGAAATCATTTCTTTTATTAAATACATTGATACTAATAGGGTATTTGTTCAATTTCCCGGTTTTCATGATCGCGGCGCCGTTCCAATATGTTTAAATATTTACATGTAATTGTATGTACATGATTTTTAAACTATCAATTCTATAACAAACAAAACTACCAATTACCGGTGACGTATTTACTGCATGTGGCAATTGCAAATGACTTGTACATACAATTGTATGATGTGCCAGGCCGGGTATATTTGACATATTTACCCTTATACATATATTTAAATAATCAACCCCTATTTATGATCACCGGTACATTAATTAATTAGCCTCAAGATTTTACTCTTACATACATGTATCGTTAATTTGTAGACGTAACATCTTTGAAACCCAGAGCTATGAAATAATACTTTGAAAATGAATTACAAATGTAAATTAACTTTTATTCACTAGACTTATCGTATACTCGTACATACTAAGATTCAACGCCTTTAGAAACCCTGACGTGCACCTGGGCACACGACACACCTGTTGTGTATATCTTGTATATTCTGTGTTAGTTCCAGGGGTTTTCTTAAGTTGGACAAACAATAGACTTTAATTAGATATACACAAACATGCACCTGGGGCACACGACACAACTGTTGTGTATATCTTGTATATTCTGTGTTAGTTCCAGGGGTTTTCTTAAGTTGGACAAACAATAGACTCTAATTAGATATACACAAACGAACAAAACTATGTCTAGACAAACAAAGCAGTTATATCCTGCACGATATAACAAAGGCAGTTGAGAGTCTTTTCATCTTTAACATGTATCTAGCAGATCTAGAGTTAGAAATAATGAAAATTGAAAAAAAAAATACAAACCTTAAACCGATTAACAAATTAAATCATACATTTTTGGTTCATTATCTTTATTTTGTTTAATAACCAGATGAACTGAGAGAGAGAGAGAGAGAGAGAGAGAGAGAGAGAGAGAGAGAGAGAGAGAGAGGGAGATTTTTTTCACCGATTAATTTATAATAGGAAACAAACATACTTTAATTAGTTTTATGCACATATTAAGATACAGAGACTGCGCTCATCCCTACAATAATTTTGAAACCCCCAAAAAATTATAAAGAATTTTATAACGGCAATCTGTGTCCATCGGAGCGGTGCTGATGATAGCGATCTGTGTTTAATGGAGCGACGATTAAAACCGCCTGGAACACCCCCCCCCCTTCCTTGGAAATTATATTATCACTCGGATGACCCCCTCCCATCTCTATAAAAGAGCTTTTGCATTTAATATATGTTTTTATTGTTCAGCTTGATCAATATTGACTTAAAGGCCACTTAAAGACAGTGTAAAGGCAGTGTAAAGAGAGCGTAAATGCCACTTAAAGATGCTTAAAGGTGGCTTAAAGGTAGCTTAAAGAGGTTTGGACATTAAGGACCTATAAGCACTTGCTTAAAGGTGACTTAAAGGCGGCTTAAAGGTTTATAGCCTTTAAGCTCCTTTAAGTCACCTTTAAGCCACCTTTAAGTGCTTGCTTAAAGATGGTTTTTCGCCCTGTGAGTAACCTAGATATCTGCGTGTCAGACATAGGAGCCGGTGCAGTAGTGGTGGCCAATCAAGCCGGGAAACTCCGTTTTACCTACACTGGTTCTCCCTCTACTACCAACGAATCATTTCACCCACGCGGCATCACAACAGACAGCCAGAGTCGGATCATGATAACAGACGGTTACACGTACAACCCTCGTATCCACATCCTGGATCAGGACGGACAATTCATCCGCTACACTGACAACTGTCAATTACAGAGCCCATACGGTGAAAGTGTGGACACCAGAGACAACCTCTTTGTGACCGACCACTTCACAGGCGAAGTTAAGAAAATCCAGTATTGTAAACAAAGTATTTAATAACTGTTTTAAAAACTGTTACGTAATAACTACCGGTACATGTTTGTAAAGTGACAGTGGCTGTGTGTGTATGAATCTTATACCAGCATACTGACTGTACGTATTAACCTGCAATAAATGTAAATATACTCTTTATCAACTATTACTTCACTTATTCATGTTCGCACCTTAGGGAGCATAGGGCCGCAACAATTCCTCGCCAGTGGACTCTGTTTTGGGCGACTTTCTTTAACTGGGCCCACGTTATTCCTCTCTCTTTTACTTCTGACTCCACTGATCTTTTCAAGGTTTGCCTATGTCTCCCAACCGTCCTCTTTCTCTGAGGGTTCCAGTCCAGTGCCTGTTTTGCGATTTTTTCTGTGGATGTATGGAGAATGTGGCCTATCCATCTCTCCATTTCCCCCTCTTTATTTTAATGTAGATAGGATCTTGGTTGGTCTTTTCCCGTAGGCTGTTGTTAGCTATGAAGTCTAGCCATTTGATATTAAGAATATGGCAGAGACATTTGTTGACAAAAGACTAAGGATTGTTATGAATTGTTTTCGTTACCTTCCGGGTCTCCGAACTATGGAACAGGACGACTGAGTTTACATTTGTATTAAAGATTCTTGATTGGTGTTGATGGAGAGTGCTTTTGAGTCCATATTTGGGGAGGGTGTTGAATACATGTCTTGCCTTGTTGGTATGGCTTTTAACATCGTCGTCAGCACCCCCGTCTTTGCTGACAATGCTCCCAAGATAGGTTTATTTCCGGTTTATATGATGTTCACTCCATTTAACTGGATTGGTGCATTCTGTTTGGTGTTCATTCTTATCACCTCTGTCTTTTTTATCTTTATTTTAAGGCCGGTATTTTCTACCTCTGCTGCAAGGCGCAACAATTTCTATTGCGCATGTTGTTGTTTGTGGGATGACATGTCAATGTCATCTACAAAATCCAGGTCCTCGAGGTGTTTGGTGAAGGTCCACTGGATTCCAGTCTTGTTGCCTTGTGTTGTTTCGTTCATGATCCTGTCAATTACAGTTGAAAATATTGTTGGTGAAAGAATGCAGCCCTGCCTTACTCCTGTTTCTTCTTTGAATGTATGTGTGAGTTTTCCATTGTGGATCATGTGACATGTGGCATCGTTATATAGGTTTCTAATGATGCTAATGAACTTCGGTTGTATTCCATAATGTTCAATTAGCTTTCAGATATGTTTGACCTATCCATACTGTCAAAAGCTTTTTCAAAGTCAACAAATGTAGAAAATAGTAAAGACTTCCACTCAACAGATTGCTCTTTGATGGTTCGAAGGGTGGCAATGTGGTCTGTGCATGAACTATTGCTATTTAGAAAGTAGACAATGGATATCTACCCGAGATCGCTATACTGCAAATTAGGATGCAGCTCTCAAATCAACCAAATCAACCGAATACACTATCCCCTGCCACCTATACCCAAGATCTCCATAATGCAAACGAGCAAATTATAATTATCCTTGCAGCTTTCAAATCAAACTACATGTACACTTATACACCTTTCTTGGTACATGTATATTTTTTTATATTAATCATGTATTTATTATTATTATTTATTTATTATTATTTATTTTTTATGACTGTATTGTTTTCAGTTACAATGTATCTAAAATGGAAACTATTGAAAATAGTTAAGTATGTTTAAAAATACTATGATTTAGATATCAACATTGTATAATCTAATTATATAATAATATTGTGTTGTGCATGTACTATGCCTAAATAGTAGTCAGGGTTTGATACATAGTGCACGAGGCGGCGGCGTCCTATCAACCGTCTGTTATATTATAATTATGAAAGTCTGTCTTGAAAAAAAAACAACAGCCCAATACAGTCGATAATTCTGATGAAATTAATTTATTTAGCTCCTGATTCCTATAACAATCTGGCTGTACCTATAAAGTTGTAATTTTTTTACTAACAATTAAACAGACACATCTTAATATTTTGTTGACAGTTTTTATTTTGGAAATTCCTGTGCTATAAATAGTGTTAAGGTAAGGTTTGCGGCTTGCATTTTTTAGAGGTTGTACCAAAGTTACATACCATTTTGTTCACTATACTAAAGTCTTTTTTCTCATGAAATTCAAATGAATTTTGCCCGTCCCGTTTTATAACTACAAAAGGTCAAAGTTCATGAATTCCAATTTTCATTTTGATGAAATGTAAACAATTTCGTGAAAATATGTACAGTTTATATGTGACTATAATGGGGGTTATTCATGGTTAAAATGTTCGAAAATAATATCACTAGTACTATTAATATCATGATTCATTTTTATTGATTTCTGATGAACTATCCAAAAATAGAATAAAATGCAACAAAAGTCTTAATTTGGACTACTATTATGTAAACGAAAACATCTTATTTGAAACCTTTCCAAGTCCACCGATTTCAGGAAAAACGCATCTTAGAATATGTGTAACCTGATGTTTCTAAAACACTATTCAAAACCATATGATGCGGATTTCGTTTTCGTGGAAATTGATAAAATGCTTGTGTCCTCTTATTTTTTCATTGAAACTAAAAAAAACCGCGAAATTTAAAAAAAAAATGAAATCAATTATGACGTCATATAAATTTTGACGTCATAACTGAAATAAAGGGTAGTTGGTGTTACGTCACAATGAAAATGTGTTAGTTCTCCCTGTAACCGCAAACCTTACCTTAAATCAAAACAGTAGAGGAAGGTAGATCCTGCAAACACATTTTATTTAGTCTTCTGATTTCTATAATACACTGTTTTTTCCTATCAGAAGTACGTGTATTTAATACAAATTTAATATCAAACTGATTAAATACAAAGAAAAACAACCAATTTCCACAATATAGAATTATATTTAAATTCACCAAGTATTGTTCCTTCTTTTTCTTACGAACATTAATTGTAATTCACAGTTCCGTTGAAACTGACAGGACTGAAATCTACATGTACAAACCCACGTTATCGATTGGTTGAAACCTTCAGCAACCTAGCAAAAATCATGGACTGCACGAAATAATCATGATGATGTCAGACGCAAATTCCCATAGAATCGATTTGGCTGTTTCTTTTAGCTAACGTAATGATGTACATTAACAGTCATTACGTTAAATTTTCTTACTTTTTACGATCAATCACAGGGGCCAAGCCCGTGTTATCATTAATTTCAATATAACCATAAATAAAGAAAGGGGTCGAACTCTGACCCAGATAAAAAAACTACCAGGTCACTTCAAAAGCCTAATAAATTAAATAATTTTTAAAACACTCGCAATAGGCATGTATTTTTCATAAAAGTAATGTCTGAGATACACTCATGCCGAATTTCAAGTTGATGGGTCTTGCAATAGCGGAGGATAGAGGATATCTATATTGTGTGATTTCATATTTGCTTTATCGAACGAGTTGAAATGGTGTATATATTCGTGAGGCTTGCCGAGCGAATATAACCATTTCAACGAGTTGGATAAAGCAAATATATAACATCACACAATTATAGATGTTCTATTTATCTCATACAATTTGATTTATATTATGAAGCTTTTGAGACAGTCCCTTATATGACCAGAATTGATTTTTCAAAGATCAAAGACGATGATGCAACGCGTTGTGTTATGCGGTTACTGCGACTTTGCGCAATACAATTTAGTACGTCATTTCTGATATACATCTAACTGTTTTGATGTAAAGTTTCACTGAAATAAACCTTGAAATATTTTTTTTAGCTCTAAATAATTTTTCTTAGAGCTTATTTACTTGATTAAATAGAAATACTGATCAGAAGAATTGAATAATCAAGTTTGTTAACATACACAAAGTTGGGAATGCTCATTAGTTTGAATTGACTCGAACGAGGAACAGTTGTCCTTCCGACGCCTGTGCTACGCAGTTATGTGTTTTTCTTCATATTTGAATATAATTTTTTGACAATTATTTCATTCATTTAATATCATTTTTGTAGTAGATATAGTTATTTTGAAAGTACAAGCACGATAAAGCAAATCTTCGAAATTAGGTCACTGAAGCGTTGAAGCGAGGGGCTGTGTCAAAAATAGTTCGGACCGGAAGTATTTGATAAAGCATTACCCGTTTGATATAGCAAAGATTTATCACACAGGTAATATGCACCACACGTATGAGATAAACGTCATCATTCTATGACAACAGCAGTATTGCAAGAAGTCGAGAAACATTCGCACTAATCTTTTAAAATCTTACATCAAACGTATGCTACTTACATACAAAAACTCCGATAAAATTCCTGTAATACTCTCCATACTGATCTTTTATTCTGCAACCACATTGACTTCTGACAGGGCCGGTCATTTTTACGTCTTAGAGAAAGACTAATTCTAATTGGTACATCAGGAATATTAACCAATGAAACTGAGTTTAACATTAGCTATCACAATGGCCGGTCTGGTCAGAAGTTGATGTGGCTACAGAATAAAGTTCAGTTTTGAGAGTAGTTAAGGAATTTTATCGGAACAAGAGCGAACTTTTTGTCACTTATAACTATTGGAGAGATACATCTTCGGTGAAAATATTTTGTTTGTTCACGCAGTCGCTCAATGTTTCCTTAAAGAAAAAGTGCCTCCAAACAAGCTGTTTTATGCTAAAAATGAGAAAATGGCGGGAAAAGGTAAACTTTATGATGTCATATTTTAAAATTGTGGGCATTAAAATCAAAATGAAAAAAAAATTCAAATGTATATTTGTACAGATAAAATAAAGAATTACAGTAGAATGACAATGTTCATTTTAGGGGGCCATTTTCGGCTCAAACCATATATAGTCCTTTGAATTATACAATTTTCACGAGCGCTAGTTTTACAATATATTACATCAGAAGTTACCTTAAATTGCAGGCCAGTTATACTTTATTTCAGTGTCTTTAAGTAACAAAAGGTCTCCTGTATAAGAGGCGGTACAGACATTTGTGATAGCTTGATAAGTACATGCACCTTATTGGCAGAGCAAATCATAACGATCGATATTTTATTTTACTCTCCACTCATTTCATTTTATTTATTCTCATATTGTATAAAACAACATAGAGAAAATATACGATACATACAATATTATACAAAAGCAAGAGTGTATACTGTACTCATCAACCTGGAGAGTTGACTCTCTTATTAATAATATTGATAAATTTACATAGGTTATAAATAACAGCTAATTTGTTACATGAAAATAATTCAAAAAATTTGAAAGCATTTGGTCGTCTAAAATACATTAATGGTAAATAAGCTTTTCTATATTCTTTAAATTCCGGACATATCATAATATAGTGATATTCGTCGCCAATGTTATTTTTACATAAATTACAAAATCGTTGATTTCTGGGTACATTGTTCCATCTGCCTGTCTCAATTGGCAGTTTATGGTTGCTTGTTCTAAATCTAACTGATGTAGTAATGTTATTTATATACGCACCAAAGTTTATATAATTTCTAGGTACAAAAATGTTATTAGTAAACAAGTTATAGATCAATCCTTTACTAGATGCGTTACAATCAGAGACCCATTTTTGTTGAAATTGGTCAATCAAAGTTTGCTTAACAACATTTAAAATCCATTTTTCATTTTCTTCATTATGCGTCAACCAGACATAGCTTAGACCACATTCATGTAAGATATTCTGTATACATTCAACCCATTTGAAATTATAATTGTTGATTTGTGTTAGGCTATGTAAAAAATTATACAATATATATGACAATTTTGATTCTTTACCTTTCAACAATCTTATCCAAAAATTCAACATTCTAATTTTTACTTTCACACACAATGGATATCTAGCAAGTTCACCGTAGATCATAAAATTTGGTGTGGACGTCTTAAGACTAAGTACAAGTTTACAAAATTTAAGATGCAATTTTTCAATGATACATAAATTTTCAAAACCCCACAATTCAGAACCATACAGTAAAATTGGAACAACCATTTTATCGAACATATCAAGTTGACAATCAATCGATAGATTTAATTCTCTTGACTTTTTAATTGTTGCGTACATAGCTCTGGTAGCTCTCGTTACTACATATTTCCTAGTACTGTAGAAAGAGCCTGTTCTTGAAGATATAACTCCTAAATATTTAAATTCCTTGACGATTTCTATTTCGTTACCATTGTATAGAAATGATTCATTTGAGGTTTGTCTACCTTTACCAAAAATAATAATGTTAGTTTTCTCAACATTCACTTGAAATTTCCATTTTTCACAGTACGTTTGAAATCAATGAAGCTGATATTGTAGATCATCTACGGTTTCGGACATCAGCACAGTGTCGTCTGCATACAACATAATCATAATTCTAAGATAACAATTTAAATTTTGTTCAATTTCTTCAGACAGGCTTTTCAGTCCTGTGACATTTTCATGTGATAAAAAATCTTCAAGATCATTAAGATATAATGCAAAAAGAAACGGGGATAAGTTTTCTTCCTGACGGACACCATTCCGACAAGGGAAATATTCGGAAAAATCATATTATAAAATATTCTTGATCTACAGCCATTATACATTTTGACAACAACCCTTAAACAGTTCCCTTTAATTTGATATTCAATAAGTTTTTTTCCATAATCCTATTCTCCACACTTTATCGAATGCAGCTTTAAAATCAATAAAAGCACAGAAGAGTTTCTTTTTCTTGAGTGAAGAAAGTTCAATCAGGGAGTAAAGAACAAACATATTGTCAATTGTAGAATAATTTTCTCTAAAACCACTCTGATTTTCCCTGATACGATTAACATTATCAGCAAAAGTAGTTAACCTTCTGCACAATACAGAAGTAAAAAACTTTCCTAGACAGCTCAAAAGAGTAATCGGACGGTAATTTTGTGGGTCAGCATAACTACCCTTTTTCTTATGTATTGGTTTTATGTTCCCGACCAGCCAGGCTTCCGGAATAATACCAGTATCAAACACTAAATTAAAACGTTTTACATATAATGGTATCATGATATTAATGGATGTCTTAATATATTCATTAACAACAGTATCTGGTCCCGGCGATTTGTTATTTTTAATAGTTTTAACAACCTCAAGAATTTCGGCCGCAGTAACTGGGTCATTGAGCAAAGAGTTACAAAATGTATCTTCGCATCTATGATTGAAAGAAGAATAGTCTAATTCAATATCTAAATCATGTTCGTTCGCGTTAACAGTTTTAAAATAGTCATAAAAATCTACTATATTAATATCGTTAGATTCGTTACTGCTTTTATCATTCACGAGTTTCCAGTATTCTCTTGGATTTGAACTTCTTAATGCTTTAATGTTACGCTGTAGGTTATTTCTATAAACTTTGTAAGATTTATTTAATATGCGCTTATATTTTTTCTGTGCTCCTTGCAGTTCGGATTTAAACACGCTGGTTCCATATAACTTGAATTTGCGTCTAATTTTCCTACAATATTTTCTTGCTATAAAACAATCCGCATTAAACCATTGTTTTGTTTTGCTATTTCTAACCGAAGTTTTATTGCGCGGTAAAAATGTTCCAAAAGTGATTTTGGCTGAGGATAATAGTACATCAGCTAAACTATTGAACAAAGAATCTACATCTTCCTTCTGTATTTCGACAGAGTCGCGTACTTTATCATCTATGGTTTGTTCAATTCTTAATAAATTTAATGTATTTATATTTTGGCAAAACTCGTTCGACTTGGTTGGATCCCATGATCTAATTTTTTGTGTAGGATTAACATGATATGATATATCCTTATGATTTTCGTTATTTAACATTTCACAGCTTAAGTCAATGGCATGTGGATATCAGAGTACAAACAATAAAAATCTAATACTTCAAAATGTTTAACAAACGTAAAAAAATCTGCATTACAAATAAAATAGTCAACAACACCTGATCTTGTAGTGGTGAAATTCCCACTATCTGCATCTCCGTTAACTCTTCCATTCATTATATATAAACTATTTGTTTTACAAAAATTCAACAGCTGATTTCCAAAAAAATTTGTTTTTTTATCACAACTTTTTCTATCAATATTAATGTTGAAAATATTCAATTTGTTTACATCAGTTAGGATATCACACTCTGTGTCAATCGATACCTCAAAATTTGACAAATCACTTTCCTCAAAAAAAATCTTTCTTGTCAGATACTCTGGCGTTGTTAAACACACATAGTCAAACTGAGATATTAAATTTAAGTACTCAAGTTCTATTTCGTTAAATGCTTCTGATGAACTATAATTTGAACATTGAGGTGGGATGTATACAAAACCAAATAAAACATCATTCTCACAATCAAACAATTCACCCTTAACCCTAAACCAATAAACATATTTACATTCTGTTTCTATAGACGTAATACATTAAGATAAGTTTTCACGGCACCCGACGACGATACCACCCGACCGGATTCGCGCACACACCTGTCTATTTTTCGCAAACAATACGTAATTGTCCAGTTCGATGGTTTCCAGGTCGTCTGTTTTTGTTTCGGTGAAGCACAATAGATCATAACGGTTCACTAGTTCTATGAATTCTGGATAGTTGAGACGTCTGTTGATACCGCAGACGTTTATGGATAATAGTTTGAGACTATTTTCAGAATATTGTGGATTAACATTGTTGGAAACATCAGTCTGAGAATAGTTAAGAGAGTCGGTGTCATAGAAATTATGCTGGTCATCAATCGCGTTTTCATCGCGCCCTCCACGGTTTCCCTATATCCGCTGTCCTCTGCCTCCTCGACCTCCGCCCCTGGGTCTTGGTGTGAACGTCGGTGCCGCTGCTGATAGCCGTCTCGATTCGGTGGGCCCAGAACGTGTCGGAGGATCTAGTTGTGGGTTGTTTGTGTCATCTTGGGGTGGGGGTGTGAATAATTCGCCATCGATGTAAAGTTTGTCGTATATGAGTTGGGCCCGCTTCTGCTGTCTTTTTGCTGATTTATAGTAAGGATCGAGTAATTTTCTCTTCTCATTTGTTTCACGCGGAAACTGTTCGTTAATTCCATAATTTCTGTTTTGTTCTCCTTTTAACTTAGTAAAGGCTGCTTTCCGCACTAGTTCCCGTTCCTTAAATTGAACAAACTTCGCAACGATAGGTCTCGTTTTTCCGTGCACCCTGCGCCCCATTTTATGAACTCGATGGAATTCTACGGTGTGTCTTAGGTCTAACTTTTCTGCAATGAACTCTTTTAACTTGTCTTCACAATTTTCGTTATCTGTTTCGGCAATTCCATGAAAGATTAAATTGTCTCTCATGCTCTGTGACTGTAGGTCGACATGTCGTTCATTCAAATCATTTATTTCACAACTTAGTTTTTGCAATTGGGCAGAAAGATTGGCGTTAGTTGTTTCAAGAGTTTGTATGCTCTGTAATTTTGTTTTAATTTCTGAATTATTTTTTTCACTCTCATCTAATTTTTCGCTAGTGAATTTTACACTTTTTTCCAGCTCATGCACAGTTTTTTTTCAGTTCATTTACATCATTGGTGACAGCGGTCATCTTATTCTCATGATCAAATGAGTTGATTTTGGTTTCGATATTGTCGAGTTTGTTCAATTTTTGGAACACAAGATCTAATTTTTTAGCAAGATTGTCGATTTTTGATTCATATTGGCTGTCCGTATGCGCTATGAATCCAACGGGCTGGGCTACAGACGGGTTTTGGGGTTGATAACCAACAGGGGATACATTATAGTTCATAGCATGCATTGGATTCATTGTTGTGATCGAGCTAATCGGTGTCGAAAAGCAAACTTTTAAATCTCTCGCCACTTCAGTGAAAATGCTATCGTATCGTTACTGTTACACCCTGAGAAGTACTCAGTACATTGACTTTGTTATGATTTCCATCGTCACTACTTACATTTGCGTCTCTCTTCTTTTTTTCCCTTTGTTTGGTTTTTTGTTGCCCTTTCCTTGACTTTTAGGATTCATAGAAACACATAGTTGTTCTCAGCAATTAAAATAAAACCGATTTTCCGTAGAAAAACACAAAAATATTAAGGCCCAAATTTTCGTGACTATACACTCTCGCACATGCGCAACCTCAAATGAGGTTCAATTGGTAGGTTTGCGACAATGTAGGCAAACATTGCGAGGTCGGATTTTTTTTTTTTTTTTTTTTTTTACAAATTTGAAATATTTATAGATTATATTCAAAAGAAACAATAATTACTAGTATTAAAGAAGGTGTTGCAGTTCCTATGCTAATTTAATTTCTCTTAAGGAGTTTCAGATAAAATGGAAGAGTTAAAGTTACAGAATTTGATGTAATTCCTTTTTTGCTAGCAACGTTGTACTATATAAAACAGGGTAGAATTTTATACAGAAAGTTGATATTAACTTTTATAAGAACATTATATTGAATTGAAAATAGTTACACAGACAAAAGTGGCAGAATTCACCCTTAATAAAAGAGGAATCCTCATTGTTCAAAAAGACTTCCTCCTTGAAACAAAATTAATTTATTCTTAAAGTTTAGATTAGGACAATTTCTCAAAAATGCCATTTCCGTTTTTTGTTTCATAGAGGCATATTTTTAAAAAATCTAACTTTTGGGGAAAAATCATTAATACCTTTGAAATGTATGAACCCTTTGTTAAATTCCCCATCTAAAGGTCACTTCTAGGTTAGACGAGTGGTAACTTAGAGAGAATAGGAAGTGATTATGACCGATTTTTAGCTCACCTAAGCCAAAGGCTCAAGTGAGCTTTTCTGATCACAATTTGTCCGTTGTCTGTCGTCGTCGTCGTCGTTGTCGTCGTCGTTGTTAACTTTTCACATTTTCATCTTCTTCTCAAGAACCACTGGGCAGATTTCAACCAAATTTGGCACAGAGCACCACTAGGTAAAGATGATTCAAGTTTCTTCAAATGAAGTGCCACGCCCTCTTTAAAGGGGAGATAATTGAGAATTATTGAAAATTTGTTGGTGTTTTTCAAAAATCTTCTTCTCAAAAACTATTCGGCCTGAAAAGCTTAAACTTGTGTGGAGGCATCATCAAGTAGTGTAGATTCAAGTTTGTTCAAATCATGGTCCCCGGGGGTAGGGTGGGGCCACAAACGGGGGATCAATTTTTACATAGGAATATATAGAGGGAATCTTTAAAAATCTTCTTCTAAAAAACTATCAGGCCAGAAAAGCTCAAATTAAAATGGAAGCATCCTCAGGAAGTGTAGATTCAGGTTTGTTCAAATCATGGTCCCCGGGGGTAGGATGGGGCCACAATAGGGGGATCAATTTTTACATAGGAATATATAGAGAAAACCTTTAAAAATCTTCTTCTAAAAAACTATTAGGCCAGGAAAGCTCAACTTTGAGTGGAAGCATCCTCAGATAGTGTAGATTCAAGTTTGTTCAAATCATGGTCCCCTGCGGTAGGGTTGGGCCACAATAGGGGGATCATGTTTTATATAGGAATATATAGAGAAAATCTTTTAAAATCTTCTTCTCAAAAACAATTAGGCCAGAAAAACTCAAATTAAAACGGAAGCATCCTCAGGAAGTGTAGATTCAAGTTTGTTCAAATCATGGTCCCCGGGGGGAGGGTGGGGCCACAATAGGGGAATCATGTTTTACATTGGAATATATAGAGAAAATATTTTAAAATCTTCTTCTCAAAAACTATTAGGCCAGAAAAGCTCAATTTAAAATGGAAGCATCCTCAGGTAGTGTAGATTAAAGTTTGTTCAAATCATGATCCCAGGGAGTAGGGTGGGGCCACAATTGGGGGATCAAGTTTTACATAGGAATATATAGAGAAAATTTTTAATTAAAAATCTTCTTCTCAAAAACTATTAGGCCAGAAAAGCTCAATTTAAAATGGAAGCATTCTCAGGTAGTGTAGATTCAAGTTTGTTCAAATCATGGTCCCCAGGGGTAGGGTGGGGCCACAATTTGGGGATCAATTTTTAAATAGGAATATATAAAGAAAATCTTTAAAAATCTTCCTCTCAAAATCTATTAGACCAGAAAAGCTCAAATTAAAATGGAAGCATCCTCAGGAAGTGTAGATTCAAGTTTGTTTAAATCATGGTCCCCGGGGGTAGGGTGGGGCCACAATTGTGGAATAAATTTTTAGATAGGAATGTATTGAGAAAATCTTTTTAAAAAATTCTTTTAAAAACTATTTGGCCAAGAAAGCTCAAATTGGCGTGTAACCATCCTCAGATAATGTAGATTCAAGTTCGTTCAAATCATGGTCCCTGGGGGTAGGGCGGGGCCACAATGGAGGATACTTTTTTATATAGAGAGAAAATCTTTAAAAGTCTTCTTCTCAAAAACTATTAGGCCAGGAAAGCCCAAATTTGAGTAGAAGCCACAATGGGGGATGAATTTTTACTTAGGTCTATATAGAGAAAATCTTTAAAAATCTTCTTTTTAAAGACTATTTGGCCAGAAAAACTTAAACTTGTGTAGAGGCATCCTCGGGTAGTGTAAATTCAAGTTTGCAAAATCACAGTCCCTAGTGGTAGGGCGGGACCGTGATGGCGGTTTGAATTTTTACATAGGAATTTATAGAGAAAATCTTTATAAATATTTTGGGAAGGTTTTCGGTCTAAAACTCAGTACTTAGTGTGAAAGTACAGGTTATACAGATTTAAGTTTGATGAAACCATGATTCCCTACAGAAAAGTTGGGCCACGAAAAAGGGGGGAGGGGGGGTTATATAGGAATAGAGAAAAATCTTCTTACAGGTACAACAACAAAAGGGGCTTGGTATTTACTCAAAAATAAGAGGTGGATAATTTTTTATTAGCAAGATCTACTGTACTCAGTTGTCAAGATATTTTGATAATGTAATGCTAATTTGATCAGAATTAAGGCAATTGTTGCTCAGGTGAGCGATGTGGCCCCTGGGCCTCTTGTTTTGGATAGGGATTAAGAATGTCAGAATAAAGTTATTTAAACGCTTGTCAATGTAATATTTTGCATGCGTGCTTAATTTTTTTCAAGATTTCTTGCTGTGTCCGTGTGAAGTCCCCTTTATAAACTTGAATTATAAACATTCATAGGATTTCAAAACAATGTATACGCATATACATGTATTTATGTAGAAAGTTGATTTTGCCCCCTTTTTTATGATATAAGCGGGTACGCCGATTTCAGAAATACATGAACAGGCTGTTAAAAGCTAAATAAAAAAAATTATTTTAAAAATATGTATCAGTAATGAAGCAGTATGTTAATGAAAATATGTACGGATATATTTGTTCAATCGTTTTATCTGGACTTGGCGTTTATCTACATGTAGATACTATAGAAACATGCAATGATTATAAATACAACTCTGACGGTTTTGAAGAGCCTCAATCAGACATTTCCATGTAACTCCATAGAATGATACTTGGAACACGCTGGGCAATTGAAATCCATACATGTTAACACCAAAATACAGACTACATGGCCATATATGTTAACACCAAAATACAGAATACATGGCCATCTTCCTAACTGTATTTGGTAGTTGCCGTGTTCGATAGAAATAAGTGTAAAATGTTTGTGTATCACTGTATTTTGCCAATAAACGGAACATACCCGTGTAAATGTAGTCGTCTACGTAATGTGTCTATATTTAGATATGACTCTTCAAGCGATACGGATATTTAAAGGTCGCGCCTTTTCACGTTAGGGAATTTTGCAACACTCTCTTTTCAGAAGGATACAATTAGCTTATCTATTTTGTACTTCCTTAATTCTCTCACAGAGTCCCCAGAAAGAGGGTAATGGTACAACTACATGTAATATGTTTTACGGTGCTACCGTTCTGGCGAGCGCAGCAAGAATTGCAAATACCTTGCATCATTGTCAACTTATAGTTCTATTTAGGTATCAACGAACGTCAAAGAATTTTTGAGAGAGTATTGCTCTACAATAAGTATGCCAAAGGTACTAATTTTAATGGTTATGATACAGCGCAACCCACTAGAGAGAGAGAGAGAGAGAGAGAGAGAGAGAGAGAGAGAGAGAGAGAGAGAGAGAGAGAGAGAGAGAGACCGGTACCTGTTTGTAGGTGTGTAATTTCCCACTTTTAAATAATGGTGTAAGTATATGCAATATCTACATAATTTTTTAACTGTTTTTTTTTTCATTTTATTCCTTTTTATTTAGTTCAAAATGTCTTATTGTTTATTTCCTCCCTACTCATATACTTACAGTACCTGCCTACTGTACATCCATGCACAATTAGCTTAAAAATGGATCGATATGACAGTAAAGTATGGCTCTTGCTAGTATATATATATAAAATCACTATATTAAAATAATTCAAAACAAATCATATGTCAATGAGGCAGGTATCGCAGTCTATACTAAAATAGCCAGTACAATCATTACAGATATTTGATCCACCTCTACATTTATCGCGGGAAATATAGCGCGAGTGCACTGTGACGTCATCCATGACTTTGTTCGTCTTTGTTTACGTTTCTCGACTCATTACGTAGGTATGGAAGCATGTAACAAATCTTTTGAGTCTCGCCAAAACATATACGGTACTCAAAACGTGTCTTCAAACTTTAAGTCACTGTAAATTACGAGTTAAAAGTCGGCCATTTTTGGCATAGCACCACGGGGGAAAACATTAGAGAGCATAATGGGACGTAGACAAAAAATTTTTTTTGATGAACTGTAGGTTTAGCTCGTTCTTTTTCCCGCGCACACTGGTTCTTAGAGCTCGCTTCGCTCGTCGGCGCTGCTAATATGTTTTACGGTGCTACCGTTCTGGCGAGCGCAGCAAGAATTATACACATACCTTGCTGCGCTCGCTATTATCATGATTATTGGTGCGAGCAGGTCCATTCGTAGTTTATTGCCAACATCTTTTGGAGTGGTTCATCAAAAATGAAAGTAGGATTTTTACAAAATCAATTTCAAGAAAATTACCGATTTTAAACAATCGGATATCATCTCACATGAGTTGTTACAAGTATAGTCAGTATTGTGGTGCATGTATTTCGTTTAAGTTTATTGCCAAAATAAAGAGTACGCCCGTCTTACATAATAAAACACCCCCGTCAATCCACCAATTATTTACGTACATAAATAAATCATGTGATAGGAAGTAAAAATACAGCACCAATCGCAACTTCTCGGGCCTTTCCGGCAAGCTCGGAAAAACACCCAGAATGTATTAACACCGGATGTTAGAATTTTATACAAAATGGAGTCGCTTCCCATTAAAATAAGTATCGGCTAGACAGTCTTGTATGTCGCTTCTGTGTTATATTTTAGTGTGTATCGTTTAGTTCAATAAAGTATAGCTCACATCTCAACAGATCGTAAAATGTGTTCTATTTATTTCAAGTTTTACAAAAAGGGGGTTGTCATGGACGCCTAGGTAATACATTCGAGGTGTTTTTCCGAGCTTGCAGGAAAGGCCCGAGAAGTTGCGATGGAATGCAGCACAACAAGCGCCATGTAGAAACGTTGAATGTTAAGGTTTGTTCTCATAGTTTTTTATATCATTAACTGACGTTTATGTGGAAAGAACAAGTCTTTATAATTGTTATTAAATGTACGTTTAAAACAACTGAAATTATCTGTAATATCGCCAATATTCTTGACCTTATTGGTTTTGGTTATAATTTAATAAAAGCGCGCAATTGATATAATTTACGTTTGCCCGGGGGGAGGGGTTGGGGGTTCCGAGGCATATTTATTGAAATTTTATTCTGTAAATTGAAGAAATTTTAATTTCCCAGAAGGAAAATGGTGTACAAAGGACACCAAACCTACATCAAGATCTGCGCATTTAATAAACATTTGATAAGATGATTAATCTTTGTTGGATCTTTTGAGAGACTATTAATATTCTTCCAAACAGGATATTTCTGGAAAACTTGCTTAAATATAAATGGATGTTAGATTTTGATCATTTTTTAAAATAGGAAGCAATAGATTTTGCATAATATTTTTTCGTAATAGAAACAGGCCAAGACCTACATGTGTGACTAATCTAAACCTAAATGTATTAATCGCTTCAACTAGTGATTTTTTTTGTGTTGACTCAATTCATTCAGGTGTTCATTTTTTCAAATTGCAGAACTTTCTTAGAAACGCTTGCAGGTGACCGATTATGGCCACACGAACTTGGGCCCAGGATGTGCTACGGTGTCGTCTCTGTGAGACCCCGGGCCCCCCTATGTACTGTGACATTTGTCACATACATCTGTATATTTACATTCTACTGTGTTTTTTCATTAAATTCTGTGATCTTCAAATGCCTCTAAATGCAACAAGTAGTCAAAGGTCAAATTGACGAGTTTTATTATGACGTCACAAACGTTGAACGCTGTAAACTGCAACGTCACAAGCGGAAATCAAAGTTCACACTTGTGGCTGTTACTGTTGCTCTTCCATTAGTATTAACTTACCCTTAGGATAAGATAGGAATTTTAAGGTATGAATCACATTTGCAGACAAGGCAAGAAGTTAAAAAAAATGTAAATATAAGCATTAAATCATGATTTTTTGAAGTATACACTCTCATAACTGCAGCGGTGTGTGCATACAAATTTTCATAACGCGCTAACGCGCATTACTCAATTTGTATGCACACACCGCTGCAGTTATGAGAGTGTATACTTCAAAAAATCATGATTCAATGCTATAGTAAAGCCTGTGTGGGGGAACATCTCTCAGATTTATCAAAAGAACACGAAGTTGTGCCATTTGAAAAGCGTGGAGCTACTGCAAAATGTCCAAAACACCCTTCAAACATCAGTGTACTTTACTGTGAACAATGTGACATTCCTATCTGTGTGCAGTGTGCTTCTTCTAAAGAACACAAAGGTCATGAATTTGTTGACATTGCCAAATCACTAGAACTTCAAAAGAAAGTCTTAGAGAAAGATTTACAAGAATTAGAAAAATCAATTTATCCTAAATATCAAGAAATAGCCGTTAGCTTCCCAGTTCAGAGAGCTGATCTGTCTCAAAACTCTAGGAAAATAACCACAGCTTTTGACAAACATGGAGAAGACTTGCACAGAGAAATAGACATTACTAACCAGAAAATGAAATCAGACTTTAATGAAAAGGACTCCAAATACCTGGCCGTCCTAAATAAACAAGAGGATGAAATCAAACGCACCATTTCTGAAATCACCACGAGCATTGCTGAACTAAAGATACTACTAAACTCCAATGATGTCAGCATTGTCTCTGCCTATAAATCCAGGAATGATAAATTCAAAAGATTGCCTCCAAAACTCATAGTTACCTTACCAAGTTTTACCCCTCAGAAGATCAACAAAGAACAGCTTTATCAACAGTTTGGTTCTCTGTCTGCGTTATCTATCGAAACAGAAGAACATGGCTACACCATGGAATCCCCCGGTGCTGAGTCCTCTCTTCCGAACAGACCGCTCATTGATGTACCACGGATAATTACGGAAATCAGCACTGAGTTTAAGGGATACCCTAATGGAAAAAACCCAATAACTAGTGTGACCTGTCTGAGTGATGAAGATATATGGACTGGTGGTAATGATCATATTATAAGACTCTATAATCTCTTGGGAAAACCAGTGAAGTCAATCCAAACCAAGTCAGGGAACGGTCCACAGGACATAGCAGTGACAAGGAGTGGGGATCTAGTTTATACTGATTACTTTAATGGAACTGTGAACATAGTGAAGAATACACAGATACAGCCAGTGATCAGACTACAGGGTTGGAACCCTCGCAGCGTCTGTAGTACCTCCTCTGGTGACCTCCTGGTTGTCATGAACACTGATGATAAACAATCAAAAGTTGTGCGTTACTCTGGCTCCACAGAGAAACTATGTATTCAATTCAATGACAATGGACGGCCTCTCTATTCATCTGGTTATTACATCAGTGAAAACAGGAACCTAGATATCTGTGTGTCAGACTTAAAAGCCCGTGCAGTAGTGGTGGTCAACCAGGCCGGAAAACTCCGGTTTACCTACACTGGTCCTCCCTCTACTACCAAGGAATCATTTGGTCCAGGCGGCATCACAACAGACAGTCAGGGTCGGATCCTGACCGCAGACTTTCACAACCACCGTATCCACATCCTGGATCAGGACGGACAGTTCCTCCGCTACATTGACAACTTTCGCTTACAGGGTCCATATGCTTTATGTGTGGACACCAGAGACAACCTCTTTGTGGGTGAGATAGCAACGGGAAACGTGAAAAAAATCCAATATTGCATGTAAACAAACTTTAAATAATATGTAATGAAATACATACATGTACATCTCTAAACAGTGACAGAGTGACTCTGTGTGTGAATAAGTGTATATACCTTATACATGTTATACCAACACTACTGACTATTAACCTGTAATAAATGTTAATAAACTCTTTTTCAGTTATTTAAACAATAAAATGCTGTCTTTGTTTATATTTAACTAATACCGTATATTGATTATTGAGTATGAAAAATTCACTTAATTACTGTTAATGTACAAAAGTACGTTAGCTAAAAGAAACGTCTCTTGTGAGACTTTTAGTCTGACATCATCATGAATATTTCATGCAGTCCGTTATTTTTCTTGGGTTGCTGTAGGCTTCGACCAATCGATAAACAGGGCGTGTCGATTTCTGTCCTGTCAGTTTCTTGTCAATTTCAACTGCTGTAGATTTCAACCAATTTGTTTCTATAAAGCTATGAATTATCTAAGTTTTCGTAAGAACTAGAGGAAATAATACTTGGTAGATGTAAATATTACTGGGTATAGATGGACCAACTTTTTTAAATTTATTAAATGTGAAAAATAAACCATTAAGTGTCTACAGAATAAATTGTTCAGTTAACCAGTACTGCAACAGTATCTTTTCATCAATCTGATTTTATCAAACTTGGTAACTTTGTAGATTTATGTACTTCCAAATTTTGCTACCATTGGGGAACCCTCATCTTTCGTCCAATGGTCTGATATAATTATGAAGATCTTGAAAAAAATTAAACCCCATGCAGTCATTCATTAAAACGAATTGGATTTATTTTTTATTTCTATAACAAACTTTTTGTACCTATCAGATATACATATATTCAATACAAACTAAATATATATGAAACTGATTTATAAAGAAAAACAAATTTCCACAATATAAATAGAGAATAATACATACCCTTTTCCATATCACAGCCAGTAACAGCCCAAGACTCCAATATCAGCCACAGGGCCAAAGGCCCGAGGGATGATATTGGTCGAGGGCTGATACAGGCTTTGATATTGAAAAAGGGTATTTATAATTAAATTTATTACATACTTAGTAATAAAAAAATTAAAAAGGCATCAACTTAAACAAATTGATTTTAAATATTATTTGAAAGTAGTCTGTACATGTATTAAATAAAATATGAGATCTTGTTTTACCAAACATTTAGCTACTGAACCGGAATTTCCTAGTGTTGTATAAAATTAACTGCTCCAAAACTGAAGTGTTCTACTGCATTTAAAAATGTCGACGTAAGAAATGTTTCAGTTTCCTTCTGTAAACATGCACAAATGCCGAAACGGAAATAGGCAAGGGGTGAGATACGGATCCGTATCAGCTCTAGGGCTGATAACCTGTATCAGCCCCGGAGGCCGATATGAGTTTTGGGATGTCATCTTTATCACATATGCGAAAAAATTAAAAAAAAAAAAAATTAAACCCCCCTACCCTCCCCCCAATATTTTTCTTGATTAGTATATGAACAAAATAACTTCAGAAGAATTCATGATTTAATATATTCAAACTTCTCACCTTCACTGCTACTGTTGACAATTTCCTCGAATACACCTGGAGAGCCCAACTCATACCTACAGCAAGAAATACACTAGTCTACAGTAATACACCCGGAGAGCCCATCTCATACCTACAGCAAGAAATACACTAGTCCACAGTAATACACCTGGAGAGCCCATCTCATACCTACAGCAAAAAATACTGTAATCTGTATTGAATTCGGTGAAATATGAGCAGCAAGTTTCAGTCCATGCTGGAGATTTTTGGTCATTACCCAGGCTACTGTAACCATTTGTATGTTGAGAGCCTTTTCATAAAGGTTCTCATCACAGCAAAAGTACATTATTGTTCTCCAACTTGCACAGTATTGGTTTGTATGTCATACATATATTTGTTATATTCAGTAGTATATTCTCACTATGTAACTCTATATAGACAAATGGTCAATAATTGTAATATTAGCTCGTACGAAAAATATTGACCGGTCAATATTTTTTTAATATTGACCGGCTAGGAATAATATCTAGATAACATTCCCTCTATTTCAAAATAATCGCCTCTGATTTGTTAATTTGTAAACGGTGACGTAAATAAATCTTTGCGACTCCAAAACAAAGTGACGTCATAATAGGCAATAAGTCAAGGCAAGTAAACAACGGACGCGCAATGCTACGGTTCGCTATCATAACTTCTGTTGAGAGACCATGTAAGAGAGTCTGTAATAGACCTTAGTCTGTTTGTCTGTTAGTCTGTCTCTCTAGGCTTGAATACTGTTACACATAAATGATCAAAATAAGAATCATTACCAAGCGTGTAGTGCTCTCTTCCACACCGTCTCATTGTGGGGCAGAAATGCTGACTTGGCATTTTCTCGGTGAGTCAAACTACTTGATCCACCCCCGGAAATCACAACCTCTGGGTAGGAAGGAGGCTGTGGGAACAAAAAATCTTAAAATTGATTTCTAAACAGAACATCCAAAGGAAATGCAGTTGGATAAATATACTACCTGCATTCGGTAGATACATTCTGTGGAATCATTTTTGGGGGTCAATTTTTTGGGGTAGCCAAAATTTTCCTGGTTCATGGGGACATAATTTCATTGGTGTGTATTCTGGATAATTTTGATAAATATTGAACAAATGGTTGTGTATATGTTCGTGGGGATGTAAAAAGTTGAGGGCCCACGAGTTACCCACGAACATTGGACCCCATAAACAAGGGGCGCATTTGGTGATTTCAGATGTTATAACCTCTTGGTATCAGGAACCACTAGTTCAAACACTAACAGGGAAACAAGAATCACAGTAGCCTAACAAGACTGATAGGATAAGTCTCTGCTGGCCCTACTGACCAAGGACCAGTCCATGTGGTACCTTTTTATATGCTTCAGAACAAGGAAACTTAGTATAAAATTAAAGAACCTGTTTAGAATTATTTGAAATGTTCCTTTTTACACAGTTTAGACTTTAGAACTACTTGACAAGTTGACTGTATACCTTTTTGTATGGTTTAGAACTACTTGACAAGGTGACTGTGTACCTTTTTGTATGGTTTAGAACCACTTGACAAGTTGACTGTGTACCTTTTTGTATGGTTTAGAACCACTTGACAAGTTGACTGTGTACCTTTTTGTATGGTTTAGAACTACTTGACAAGGTGACTGTGTACCTTTTTGTATGGTTTAGAACTACTTGACAAGTTGACTGTGTACCTTTTTGTATGGTTTAGAACTACTTGGCAAGTTGATTGTGTACCTTTTTGTATGGTTTAGAACTACTTGATAAGTTGACAGTGTACCTTTTTGTATGGTTTAGAACTACTTGACAAGGTGACTGTGTACCTTTTTGTATGGTTTAGAACTACTTGACAAGTTGACTGTGTACCTTTTTGTATGGTTTAGAACTACTTGACAAGTTGACAGTGTACCTTTTTGTATGGTTTAGAACTACTTGGCAAGTTGACTGTGTACCTTTTTGTATGGTTTAGAACTACTTGGCAAGTTGACTGTGTACCTTTTTGTATGGTTTAGAACTATTTGACAAGTTGACTGTGTACCTTTTTGTATGGTTTAGAACTTCTTGACAAGTTGACTGTGTACCTTTTTGTATGGTTTAGACATACTTGACAAGTTGACTGTGTACCTTTTTGTATGGTTTAGAACTACTTGACGAGTTGACTATGTACCTTTTTGTATGGTTTAGACATACTTGAAAAGTTGACTGTGTACCTTTTTGTATGGTTTAGAACTACTTGGCAAGTTGACTGTGTACCTTTTTGTATGGTTTAGAACTACTTGACAAGTTGACAGTGTACCTTTTTGTATGGTTTAGACATACTTGACAAGTTGACTGTGTACCTTTTTGTATGGTTTAGAACTATTTGACAAGTTGACTGTGTACCTTTCTGTATGGTTTAGAACTATTTGACAAGTTGACTGTGTACCTTTTTGTATGGTTTAGAACTATTTGACAAGTTGACTGTGTACCTTTTTGTATGGTTTAGAACTTCTTGACAAGTTGACTGTATACCTTTTTGTATGGTTTAGACATACTTGACAAGTTGACTGTGTACCTTTTTGTATGGTTTAGAACTACTTGACGAGTTGACTATGTACCTTTTTGTATGGTTTAGACATACTTGACAAGTTGACTGTGTACCTTTTTGTATGGTTTAGAACTACTTGGCAAGTTGACTGTGTACCTTTTTGTATGGTTTAGAACTACTTGACAAGTTGACAGTGTACCTTTTTGTATGGTTTAGACATACTTGACAAGTTGACTGTGTACCTTTTTGTATGGTTTAGAACTACTTGACAAGTTGACTATGTACCTTTTTGTATGGTTTAAACATACTTGACAAGTTGACTGTGTACCTTTTTGTATGGTTTAGAACTACTTGACAAGTTGACTATGTACCTTTTTGTATGGTTTAGTACTATTTGACAAGTTGACTGTGTACCTTTTTGTATGGTTTAGAACTATTTGCAAGTTGACCAGACCCCAATTTTGTTCACAACCCATGGCAAAATGAACTGCCTATTTTAGCAGTAGTTAGACAGTACTTAAGCAGTTTTCAAATTATTTGGCAGTTTTCAAGCAGTTCCAAGCAGTAACGGTTTTAGTGACATGTCAAAACTGTCTAGGTAAAAGTATAAGCAGTTATTCTTAGCAGTTTTCTTAGCAGTATAAGCAGTATAAGCAGTAGGTCAATACACACATCATTCATTTCCAACCAGGTACAAATTTGGGTCATTGGCCGCTGCCAGATAAAGCTGACCATTCAGAATCAAGGTCAGGGATAACAGTAAGTTTTATTGAAAATTTTGAATGCATCAGGGGCAGCTGCAGTTAAGAGTGCATGTGATATTTACAACACAAAATGTTCTGTATGGGCAAACTCAAATAAATTTATGGATTTTAATATGTTCTAAGGATATTACATATATTTCTCTTAAGGTAAATAAAATATTTCAAATAAATTTTCATTGAACAGTTTTTAATAATGGTCTGGTTATATCACTTAATTTACCGGTATATAAGATCAGATATTGCTGAGTGTATGCATGGGAATTGACCCTTAGGGAAGGCTGAGACTACAATGGTCAATCAAAGGTCTAACATGAAAACATTTTAACTAACAACTTCTCAAGAACAACTTGGGGAGAAGCTTAAAAGGTCATGATTGTAATTTGAAGTCTTACAATAATATATATTTATATTTATTATGCTAAAAGGTAGCTAAATGCAGTAGCCACATTCAGTGCAGCTTCAAGTTGGCTTATATGGTACAATATTGTAAATGTATGTCTTTATGTAATAATTTATACCTGAAAATGTTAAAACTTATTCATATAACCCCTAGATGATATCAGCAGTTCCTAGCATTTTTCATCTGGATTATATTTCATGCATATTATTTATGAAAACCATATAAGGAAATGAGCAAGCAGTTTCTGTTAGTTTCAAACAGTTTCTACCAGTTTACATCAACTCATTTAAATTAGGCCAAAATAACTGCCTTAAAACCGCTAGATAACTGGAAGGCTTAAAATTACTGCCTGGAACTGCTCATATTCATTATGAGACATATAGGGGAATCCAACTGCCAAGAAAAGTATGGAGGGCTAAGGAACTGCTAAAAACTGCTTAGATAACAAATCTGGTACTGCTAAGGAACTGCTTAAAAACTGCCTTCCACTTTGATATGGGAAATGGTTATAGTTCCTTCCGTGGGGGCATGGGGAAAGATGGAGAAGATGCTGTTCTCTAACATACTCTGCTTGCCTGGAGTTTTCTGTATTAATGCAGAAGAACAAACTGTTGATTACTTTGCAATAGACATAATATTCAAAAACAGCTTGGAACCTAACGTTATCTTCCAATGGGCTATGATAGGCTGTTTTTGGTTAGACAGAAAGTTCTATTTGATAACTTACAATTTCTGAAAATAACATTTATTGATATTGTACTTGTCACAACACTAAATTAATTAGTAATTATCATCAGCGACGATACAGTCCCTTTAACTGTTTCTAAAACTGGTCATCAAACAATTGAGGAAATTTGAACGGAACAAAATTGGCCTCCATTCAGTGACAGTTCGTAGTAAGAACACGTCAAGTCATCTTTACCTGTTAGTGTAGATATTACAACATATAAATCTAATGCGTAAAATGAATTACGTCTGTTATAATAGATCGTTTTCTTTTCGAAACGCGAACCTTTTCACCGTCGCCATGGTCTCAAGCCACGGGTTGGACACAAAACCCGTGGCTTGAAACGATGCGATATAGATGGGGATCGCAATTCCTAATAAGTAAAAGGTATGATTCCATTTAGTTCAGCAGAATCCAGTTTACCAGTATCTGCTTTCAGGGTGTAAAAATTTTTAGAGAAAACATGAGTCACATGACAATTGACAACCATGCTGATGCTGTATACAGAAATCAGTTGGGCTGGTTAAGTTTAGAGAAGGCGAGGCCTTTTATCCAATGACGTACGTTGCATCATTTTAGTCTGAGGCAAATCAAAATTTCAACAATCTTAGTGACTCTTATTTATTTGACTCATACATGCCATGTTATGGAAGAAAATTAGAACTGCATGAACAACAATTATAAGGCTTAGAATTTATAAGGAATGGCAAATATAAGGACTGCTGGTTTCACTTTCATA
Source organism: Magallana angulata (assembly GCF_025612915.1). Lineage (NCBI taxonomy): Eukaryota > Metazoa > Mollusca > Bivalvia > Ostreida > Ostreidae > Magallana > Magallana angulata. The sequence continues at coordinate 37,773,717 of NC_069119.1, read as the reverse complement.
GTGTGTCATTGGAACTATCATTAGGTATCTGTTTTGGTTTTTATATTATATTTACAATAGGTCCTTCACTTTATCTTTGATCAGTTGTGTTCAGGCTCTAGATAAAGACACATTGCCTGTGTCTAGATTCAAAGTCTTCATTTCATAGTATATAACAGCATCTAAAAGTTTCATAAAGTAAGCTAAATTGATTAAAAAGGGATGCCTGATCTGAATGAAGGAAGAGTAGGGTTAAGGATTAAAAAAATTATAATGTTTCAATATTACATTTTTTTGCATTTTTTTCAGTGGCGTCAGAAGCAAATTGAAAAGGGGGGGGGGTAAACTTATCAAAAATCTTTACAAGCAAACACAAATAAATTTGGTTTTGGTTGTGTATAACTTTGCCAAAAGGGGGGGGGGGGGTAAGCCTCCCCTAGCATCCCCCCCTCTGATTCCGACGCCTACATGTATGCTTTAAGAATAAACCTTGAGGCTTCCCATTTTTTTTTATTTGCCTGTTTTCTTCAAAAATAAAAACGTTACACTTATAAGAAGTGATTTTTTTCCTTCAATACTGTAGAAAAAATGTTAAAAGTTTATTTGACATATTATGCAGTAGCTAGTACATGTATTTTTGAAAGAAATATTTTCAAATTATTTATTTTCAAAATGTTAAAGACTTATTTACTAGGTGTTTGAAACTGTTTTATAAAAAGTGTCAGGGTTATCAAAATAAGTGTTACGAAAATTGAATATTTTAATGAATACTAGTTATTTATAGTGGTTAAAACTATTCTTTATTTTCTTTTCATTCTCAGATGACTTCAGAAAAAATCCTGTTTGTGTTTGACTTTGATCACACGGTGATTGATGATAATAGTAACTTGTATTGTATACGACTGGCTCCCGGCGGGAAGATTCCCCAGGAGATCGAGGAAACCTGTTTCCGATGCGAATTCGGAGTTTATTGATTATATTTTAACTGAAACTGGTCTTAGAAATGCTTTTTACCGAGTGTATACAAATCCTGCCAAATATGACGCAGAGGGAAGATTGACTAAAGAGTATTACCACACCCAGGACTGGTGTGATCTAAGTATTGTTAACCTGTGTAAGGGTCAAATAGTGGTGGATCATAAAGAAAAACGGGAGCGGGAAGGGTCGCAGTTCAAGTGTGTCGTACTGGTCGGGGACGGAAATAACGAGTTTTGTCCTGCGCTCCGACTGTCGGAAAAAGATGTTGTTTGTCCGAGAATTAACTACAGGCTCTTGAAGAAGATCCAAAAGTTAAAGTCTGAATCAGAGGAAGGAAATGATGGACTGAAAATACAAGCTCAGGTCGTAAACTGGACTTCCGGATTGGAAATTCGAGAGTTTTTTAAAACGCTGAATTGAAAGAAACTAATGATTGATGGTTTTGGTGGTTATGGTGCAAGTAATCTTATGTGATTCAATGTTTTACTTTATTGTAGATACAATGTTATTTCAACAAATTAAAAAAAAAATATGTACTGGTATATAATTGTTGTTATTAACATAAATCTCAAAAGTAAAAATGGAAATAAAAAATAGGGTTCTCGGCAATATTATTCATTTGTCTGTCCATGAAAATCATTTACAAAGTATAATTACAAGTATGTACATGTCCTGGCTCAAAGGAGTGTTGTATTGTTGAGTCTTTCAGCTTCAACAGGGCTTTGTTATCTTTATTAAAGAATGTACATATTGGTTATAACTCTCTCTCTCTCTCTTTCTTTCTTTCTCTCTCTCTCTCTCTCTCTCTCTCTCTCTCTGATTAATCATGTCGGTCAAAATGTTATAAACTTAAAAGTACAATTTGACATACAATTCTATATGTCCAGAGAATTACATAAAGGTGCATACTAGTGGCTACAAAGTGCATATTCCAATATATACTTTGTAAGGGATGGAGGTGAGGTGGGGATAAGTTTCTTTGCCATGGAAAGGGGTCCAAGATCTGCTTTTATTAACATTACTACATGCATGTGAATAAGATTCACATTAAGGATCACAGATCAAGTTTCATAACTTGATGTGGATTGACATTTCACGATAACCCTGGTCATCCATATAATTAAGTCACATTGAATATCAATGATTTAAGCTTTCTAAAGTTCTATGGAATAATTCTTTGAATGACATAATCACTGAATTTAGTTTCGTCCTTATAAACTTCAACTTCAGACATAGTTTTTGAAAGGCATGGAGCCCTTTATTTGCATACAAATTTCCAGTGTTGATGCGCCATATCCAAAAAACTTTTTCCAAATGAGCACAGGCTTATTTGCGTTTATAAATGTAATATGATAATTTCTTGTACTGTGATAATACATATAGAATAGGAAATATTCTGAAGGTACCTCACTACACCTAGACTTTTACTTTTTTAAGACACTCCGTCACAAGTTGGAGATTTAAATGTTTTGTTAATCTGTTTATATCGTTCGATTGGGTTGTATATCGTTAGTGGTGAAAGTAATATATTGGGCCTCTGGACCGCAGATCATGAGTTCGAATCAGCCTGGAGCTTTTGTTCTTGTTTACTGAATAAAATTTTCGAATTTTTCATCCAAGATTGCACATTTTTGCCTATTTGACTTAAATACTTCTTATACATTATGATATCCATCATAATCAAGTAATTTTCTGCTGATTTGAGAAAATATTTCAAGGTGTATTTAGCCACCTTAATATAACACTGTATCTAAAGATGACATGGTACATGGTATCAAATTAATTTATTTTTCTACTTTTTTGTAGTGTGCCACCTTAATATGATATATTTTTAATGGTAGGTGCCTGTAAGATGATCGATAATTTTGCTTGCCGGGGATCAGGATGGGGGGGGGGATACCAATGCTTAATTTTAGTAACTTTGCAAAGTGAAATTTACAGTGTCATTCTATATTCTAGGGGTTTGGACAATCTTTCCCCCTACTTTGTATTATGTCAAATACTGGTGTATTAATCAATTTAACCAATTGTGCATCACCACTGCTTCCACTACAGCAGAAAAAAAATAGTTAACAGTCATTTGGCTGTAGGGCAGAGCTCCATCTTGTGTGTAGGGGGGGGGGGGGGGTTGTATCGATCGTACTATTGTTGTATCAATCGTTCTGTTGTTGTATCGGTCGTACTGTTGTACATGTATATCATGGATATACTTTCGATTACGTTTGTATTATACATTTGCAATCCCTTGACTGTCTTCTCTGAAATATATAAATTACCTTTAGAACACTGGAATTCCCATAAAAAAAAACTAAATTGAGAAATTAATGTTTCTAAGGTTCGTTGAGAAGAGGGGGGGGGGGGGGGGGGCAGGGCTTATCACAAGATCTGGACTTCCTAAAACACTTTCTACTGCAACTTAAATATGAGGACAGGAAATGCTGACTTTTCCAGGAACCACTTCTAGATTAAAATTGTATCGCAACAGACAACATTACTTTTAAAAATGGGAATTCTTTGTTCAATTTTTTTTTCACAAAATGTAAGTAACTTTAAATCAAATTGGCTTGCATAATACTTTTTAGATAGTATTGTATATCTATAAGAATGATCATTATGAAAAAATATAAATGTCTCATATCAACAAAACTTTCATTATATCTCCTAACCTCGAACAGCAGCACGTTTGTCTTATTTTTCAAACCTCTTAGAACCCCACCCCCACTACCACCACCCAACCGTAAATTACGAGTTAAAAGTCGGCCATTTTTGGCATAGCACCACGGGTGAAACCATTAGAGAGCATTATGCGACGTAGACAAAACATTTTGTTTGACGAACTGTAGGTTTAGCTCGTTCTTTTTACCGCGCACACTGGTTCTTAGAGCCCGCTTCGCTCGCCGGCGCTGCGCGTGCTCGCTATTATTGATAATATGTTTTACGGTTCGCTGTGCGCCGGCGAGCTGTGCTCGCTATAAACAGATGTGAGGGGGTCCAGCACATGTCAGTGTAACGGTGTGTGCGGTGGTGGTGACCTCACAACATATGGCCATCGGGATGGACTGTGAGGGGGCCAGCACACACCAGAGTCAGTGTGAGGGTGTGACCAGTAGTGGGGAACTCACAATAGATGGCAATCAGGAGAGGGACTGTGAGGGGACCAGCACACACCAGAGTCAGTGTAAGGGTGTGACCAGTAGTGGTGGCCATCAGGAGAGAGACATTGGATATCGAGATAATGGTAGAGAAACAGGTAAAACACTAGTGTATATATGAGTATATATAAATAGAGTAGGACTGAAACTGGGGAAATCAGATGTGGACAATATGTTGTGGTCAAACAACCACTGAGTGATCATGGATATTACATTGTACAATACAGACAATACAACCTTGATTCCTTCTGATGTCATTAAGATAGAGAGAAGTCCAGTTAGCACTTATCAAAATGACAGTTTCCATGTGTCTGTCATTACGTTCAGACAGATAACAATATTATATTTGGTTCATGTAGTAAGGTAAGCGTGTTTTAATTAAGGACCACAGTTAGTTGAGCATTTTAATTTCCAGATTTGGTTTCGATTTTTTTTCTCATCTGCCTCCTCATTGGTAGACAAGATGATGGAACACCATAGGAACACCATACTAAATGGATAAGTGTGTCATGTTGTAAATTTTGAATTTACCGGGTGGCAGTAAATTATGGTGTTCCGATGGGGCCACTTCGACCTTCGCACTTTCGCCTTTAGATCGAGGTGCAAGAGTGCGAAGTTGCGAAGATGCGACGGCGAAGGAGCGAAAATGCGAAGATGCGACGGCGAAGCGCGAAGATGAAAGTGAGAAGTTGCGAAGGCTGCGCATCTTTGCGCTTTCGCCTTTTTATAATTATGGAGCTCTCTATCGTTTAATTAAAGACAATTTTAGCTGTATGAAAGGACATCTGAGGCAGACAATGAACTTTTAAGAATTTATTTTTAACAGACTGCGCAGATCCATACCTTTTTCTAGGGAGGGTGGGGGTCGTCGATGGATAATTATATTTGTAGGGGGTGAGGGGGGGGGGTCCGAGACATATTTTGGAGATTTAATTATATATAATATAATATCCAGACCCTCTCTCCCCCTTTACTGCATGTCTGAAGTTATTAATATTGAATTTTTCGGGGGGTGGGGGGGTGGAGTGTCGCATAATGAGATAAGAATATTACTGTGTTTGATCCACGGTAAACAGACAGCTTGTAAGTGAGAGGAGTCTGGAAGTGCATATGTATACATTATGGCGGACATTACATTTTGAGTGGAGTATATAATGATTAGGCATAGCCAGCACTGGTAAACATATATGTCACATATACACAAAACATTCATAGAAAGCACAATGGCCTAGCGCATGCGTACCAATCATACCATGGATTAATCGGAAAACCTTGGCGAGTACCAGAGGGGCCAAGCCCGTTTTAACATTAATTTCAACGTAACCATGGTTACATTGAAATTAATGTTAAAAAGGGATTGGCCCCTGTGGCGAATATGGTGCTTGCATCAACTTCTACTTAATCGACCGAGACTTGCTGAATGCTATCAAAAAAGGCGAAGGCAAAAGTGCGAAGGTGCGAAGGTGCGAAGGTGCGAAGGCGAGAGTGCGAAGTTGCGAAGGCGAAGGAGTGATACCGGTAGTCGTATCGCTCCTTCGCATTTTTGCCATCGCATATTGCACTCTCGCTCCTTCGCCGTCGCACTCTCGCACCTTTGCTTTCGCACTCTCGCATCTTTAACATAAAGACGAAAATGCGAAGGTCGAAGTGGCCCCCATTGGAACACCACATGATTGTGATGTTGTAGATTTTGTATTTACTGCCACCCGATAAATTCAAAATTTACAACATGACAAGTGCTTCCATAAATAAAAAGCTTAAAGAATATGACAGTAATATCAACATCTCTAGTAAAAGTTTCACAGAAATTTTAAAAACAAAATCCGTATGAATGTATGACCATAAAATTGTCGAATAACATGTATTATTCATACTGTCAAGTTAAATACCGAAATCTGATTGGAGACGCAGTTGATAATCCGTTCTATTACCCTCAGCGTTAGCAACACACTTGGCAACGGGTAACACAACGAATTGTTACATGCGCGTATTTTTGGTAGGGTAACTTCGCGTCCGTTGACAATAGTTTTCTCAGGGTGTCAATTTCAACAGTTACCCTCCCAAACAGGCACTATTTATATATTGCGATATTCACCGTCTCCCAATAGAGGTTGGTCGGTGGAACAGTTTACACTGGCACAAACGAGTTTGTAATTTATTTACTGTAAAATTGATCACATTGAAAACGGGTTCCAATACCTTTTAGAATGTAACATATTACCTTCGATTCGAAAATCTTAGCACGAAAAGACAATGTTCAATTATGTACCCTATAGTTCTTTAATTTGTTAAACTTTGAAAAATCGATATATTCATAAGTTTTTGAGATTGTCTGTTCCTCACGGACATAATGTTCTAGCTTTGTTTACTATTACGGTTTCACCGTTTGTATACAGGTATATGTAAATATGTATATATGACTTGTACCCATTACTATTTAATAGGATTGGGAGAGTAAATGAAATCAAAGATAGCAAGTTTAATTGTTGGAAGAGCCTGGTCCCGCCTCAAGTCCAAGTTTTAAATGTATGTATTTTCTTAAAGGATTTGATCTGAGAACCGAGTGTTTGGTTTGTTAAAATGTTTGTATTGTTGATCAGATAGCTGCCACCATAAATGAGCGTTTTAAAATAAAAATTCTACCTCAACATGGTGAAATATAATCCTAAATTCAACAACTGTTTAATAAAACGCATTCTTTTTCAAGAAATCTGCATTACGTCGTAGAACGATGAACGAAGACACGACAAAGTAGGAGGATGTTCTTGTAGAAACCAGGCGAGTGTAGCGGGCACCAGGGCCCTCACCCAGAGCGACTGTGACGTCTCCGTAGAGGGCCGTGGTGGGCCAAAGCATGGCGAGATTGAGAATCCTCGTCAGACCATTCCCTTTTTAAAGCAAAACTCTTTTAGATCTTAAACCACTGCATGGAATTCCGATAAACTTTGTAGGTGTTAAGAAAACACTGAAGATGTTCATATAACCACAAACATTCGACTTCGTTAATTTATAATTGATATAGTACATAATGAACAGTTTCTAAGCACAACTCCTCGTAAACCGCTGCACGGAATACCAGTAATTACTAATTCCATCAGTTTTTGCGTTTCTGTACATTTCAATTTTTAATTTTATTGTCGTTAAAAAAACAGTATAGACATGCATGATTTTTGAGGAGTTATTTTCCTTTTAAAATCAAATCACTGTGTTTATAAAATACATAATCCTGCTTTTTATACCTGATAAACCATCATGCTTAGTAATTGTTTTGATCTATTATTGTCTCCTTATTCTTTGTAAACTGCACAGAGTCTGATTAATAAAAAGATATAGCTATATGGATAGTTTAATGTATTTTATTCACTTTTATATACATCAAATGTGAATCATACATGAGATAACTTGGGAAAAAACACAACATGAAGCGTAAAAATGCAGTATCTGTGCAAACAAAAAACTGCACCAATGAAAAAGAAGCTGATTTGACTTTCAGTTCAGAAATGACGTTAAAATCAATAGTATTCTCATATTAAAAAATGTCATTAATAAACTGTTGTTGTACAGGGGGCATAGAAAAAATTTCTACTTGAGTTGGAACAACATTAAATTAACTTAATATTTCAATTTTAAATATTTAGGATAAATTTAAATTAATTAAGCAAGCTTTGCCCCAGATGGACTAGATTTTAGCAATGTGCCATTTATCTGACTAAATTGAGGTGGAATTCTGTATAAATGTACACCTATAAAAGCTAGTCATCCCTATATTTCATGTTAACTCAGTTCAATGATCAATATCATTTCAATCAGCTTAAAATATCAATTTTAAATTATTAAAACATTGATCAAACATTTATGCATGTACAATGAGTGTATGTATTTGAACTTCTCAAAAACTATTTTCAAATACTTCTAGTTGACACACATTAAGATAAAGGAAAAGAAATGTGCGTACAATATTGAATAATTGTATTAAGAAGACATAACATTTTGGAATCAAAATGTAAGTAAAACCACAATACATGTATAATTGATGAGAAATTTCATTAAAAACCAGTTCTCCGAGATATCATTTTCCCAAAACAACAGTTCATGTAAAGCTATAAAAAACATCTGTTACATCACTGAATAAGTCTGTGTAAAGCAGACTAGAGGATTAAACACACAGTCCGTTACATTACTGAATAAGTTTGTGTAGAGCTATTAACACACGGTCCGTTACATCCTTGAATAAGTTTGTGTAAAGCTATAAACACACGGTCCGTTACATCACGGAATAAGTTTGTGTAGAGCTATAAACACACGGTCCGTTACATCACTGAATAAGTCTGTGTAGAGCTGTAAACACGCGGTCCGTTACATCACTGAATAAGTTTGTGTAGAGCTATAACACACGGTCCGTTACATCACTGAATAAGTCTGTGTAGAGCTATAACACACGGTCCGTTACATCACTGAATAAGTCTGTGTAGAGCTATAAACACACGGTCTGTTACATCACAGAATTAGTCTGTGTAGAACTGTAAACACACGGTCCGTTACATCACTGAATAAGTCTGTGTAGAGCTATAAACACATGGTCCGTTTCATCACTGAAAAAGTGTGTGTATAGCTATAAACACATGTTCGTTACATCACTGAATACGTTTGCGTAAAACTTTAAACACACGGTTTACGTAGAGCTATAAACACATGGTCCGTTACATCACTAAATACGTTTGCGTAGAATTTAAACACACGTTCCGTTACATCACTGAATAAGTTTGTGTAGAGCTATAAACACACGGTCCGTTACATCACTCAATAAGATACTGGTATCCGTCTCTTCAGAAAATATTTTGTCCGATTACATCAATAACTGTGTTGGATACTTTAAATGGAAAATCATGGTCAGGAATCCACAATGTTTGTATGAATTCCATAACATTCTTCAAATCTAATGGTGAAAAAAAGACACAGGTATAAATCTAAACACTAAGTATTTATTATTTAATTAGTATGTTATTAATTAATTATTATCTTATTTATATCTCCAGTCCATTTCCATTATATAAATAGTGCCTGTTTTGGAGGGTAACAGTTGAAACTGACATCCCGAGAAAACCATTGTAAACCGACTCGAATCGTAGGTTGACAATGGTTTTCGAGGGGTGTCAATTTCAACTGTTATCCTCCCAAACAGGCACTATTTATTTTGTTATACTGAATGTCTTTTTTAAAAAATTTAAGAAAATTTTACTGCTTTTATATAGGAATAACGTGAATTCTACAGCGAACCGTACGCGCATAATTTTCGCGCATGTAACATTTTTTTAATGTTACCCGTTGCCAAGTACGTTGCTAACGCTGATGGTAATTGTAAATATTATTAACTGCGTCTTAACCAATCAGATTTCAGTATTTAACATGAAAGTATAACAATAATTAATTATTATCTTATTTATATCTCCAGTCCATTTCAATTACATTTTATTCCATATATAGCAACAGAATGCCATGTTTGGATGATCACAAAGTGTGAAATAAACAGGAGTCAGTATTACAGTCCATGTGAATTATACACAGGTCAATTTCAACTTCAGATGTTGAACAAAGTGACAAACAACATGTGTGGTTTTGAGAGCAAACTAGATTTGTACAGAAACATTTACAACCTGTCAATATCCAAGCTATCTCCATCCCACCGCTGATGATGATCTAAACATGGCCTCCCCATCAGGACAGGGTCTGTGTTCATCTACAACAAGAGATAAATTAGCTGTTAATTGATGAATCAACATCATACAGTATATATAAGACAGGGCTATATCTACAAATAAGTTTAACCTAATTACATTGACACATGTTTTAACAGTTATGTAATTAATTAAATCATTTCAATCGACTTGTACTCATAACAAAACAAATTACAAATACCCCGGTACATGTGTCACTACATTAATATCTGGTTTATTAACTACACTGACCTGTTATATTAATCAACTAATTAGAATGACATGTGACCGCATATCTTATTATAAAATACATTCAATTTCCATTTAACTATGAAACCCAATGACTGGTAGATACAGCTAACCCTGTAACAATGAGTTATTTATATTGACAAACAATCACACAGATAAACATGTCTTACATGTATCTTACGGACTGATAATTAACACGGACTGTGTGTCTTAGTTATCTATATCTAATTAAAGTGAAAGATAACAACTCAGACTTACCTGTCAGAGCGTCCTGTCTGGTGATATACCTGTAGACACACACCTTGTTGTTGTCCCCTGATCCGACCCAGAGACTGTGAGTGCTGACAACATAACTCAGGCTACATGGTTCACCCATCTCTTGTGATTTTGTCAGTAGATGTGACAGGAACTGACCGTCCTTGTCTAACATCTGTACTGTTTTGGTTTCACCATCACACACCAGGATATGTGACAGCGCGTCAGTACAGATTCCACGTGGCTTTAGTCGTGATCCTGATGGAGGTCCTGTGTAGGAGAACGATGGCTTCCTCCACGCTCTGTCACCACTACAGCACCAGACCCAATATCTATATAGTCAGACACCACGACATCCCCATTGTTGTTCTCTGTTATATAGTTAGGTTTTCTATACAGTTCCCGTCCTGTGTTGTAGTGCTGTATGGTTTGTGTCAGTTGTACGCTTTGGTTGTACCGGGTTACCTTGGCTGTCCCTGTACGTATATAACGCATCCCGACCAGTAGATCCCCAGTGGACGGGGACCAGTACACACAACGTGGTATCCATGTAAAGTCTGTTCTCTTTATAATTGTGGTGGTTGTTTTCATATCCTTTGACAGTTTGTTAATGTTAGAATTCCTATCTATATAAATCAGTTCACTCTCACTGTTCACTGTGTGTAATCCATAAAAACCACGACATGAATCCTCCACATGATGTAGAGGGACACCTGTTGTTTCTGCCAAAATGAGATTGTATTCATCATCACTGACCCAGACCCAGTCTGATGTCACACAGGAAATGTGAAAACAACGATCAACACCTGTCAGTGTGAGAGATTGATGAAACTCGGGGGGAGAATTCAGTTTCAGCAGACACTGGTTTCCTTGCTGTGGTTTTTCTGTCCCTGTGGTTGGGATTCTACTCAGTGACTCCATCATACGACTTTGATCTACAAACATCAAACATAGAGTTCTAATCCTGTATTGTTACATGAAGTAGATTAAGTTAATTAAATACTCTGATTAAAGTAATTATCAAACTCATTTAAATAATTAAATGTATTTCTCTTGTATATCTTAATTTCATAACCATGATAATGTTTGCATCTTCTTATTTAAATACGTTTGCGGAATAAACAACATTTGGTAACATGTACATAGATATAATAATGGATAACAATTATATGGATATATAACTAATATATGAATTACAATCACAATGAAATACATGTAAACTGACTTCACTATTCAATATGACTTGTGTGATATAACAAAAATAACTAAGGTATACTTAGATCTCATTGAAACCTGTATGATTACCTAACACATATATACTACATCAATGATAATGACTCAGACTTACCTGTCAGAGCGTCCTGTCTGGTGATATACCTGTAGACACACACCTTGTCGCTGTTCATTGATCCGACCCAGAGACGGTGAGTGTTGACATCATAACTCAGGCTACATGGTAAATTCATCTCTTGTGATCTTGTCAGTAGATGTGACAGGAACTGACCGTCCTTGTCCAACATCTGTACTGTGTAGGTGCTATAATCACACACCAGAATGTGTGACAGCGCGTCAGTACAGATTCCACGTGGCTCTAGTCGTGATCCTGATGGAGGTCCTGTGTAGGAGAAACGATGGCTTCCTCCACGCTCTGTCACCACTACAGCACCAAACCCAATATCTCTATAGTAAGCAGGGTTGAAGTAATGCTAAATGTAATGGTAATGTATTGCAATGCATTACATGTTTTCAAAGTAATGCTAGTAATGTGTAATGCCACAAAATTAGCATTACAAGTAATGCTAATGTAATGCATTACTTTCCAAAATCTAGTGTAATGCTGGCATTCCATGGCATTACTTTGCATTACTATGCATATTTATGCATGTTCACTTTAAAAAAATGTGATGAATAAATGAATAGTTGAAATTGAATTTGATTAAATTTATTTTTAAAGAAGAAAGAAATAATTCTAATTGAGAAAAAAATGTTTTAATTGTACAAGTTTTATTAAAAAAGGTTTTTTAAAATTCATTTTTGAATTGTTTATATTACTAAGATAACAGCACAATTTCATAACATTTTTAAGAGTGTTGTTATTAAGAGTTTTTAATCATTTAAACAATTTACTCCAATTAGTTTGCACTTCAATAAGAAATGTGTCAACAACACACTATGCCCCAAGGATAATCTAAGTATCAAAACAATCTATTGTTATAAGAAGTGCTAAACACCCCAATCCCCTTCCCTTCGCTATGTCACAATAGAATAGGAGACAGACATGCACCTTTAAAAGCAAAATGAATGCACTGTCCATCCATGGTGAAAATCAATATCACTTCCAATATTACAACCCATTTGAAAATAATCTTACTTATTTTCTCTCTCTTTCTTTCTGTGTCTCTTTCTCTCTCACTCTCTTGTATATTAATTACACTGTACATTAGTTTGGACTGATAGAAAATACAAGATTTATGTATTTAATATATTATTGCACTTAATATATCCTAAGATAAAGATCGTCAAACAGTATTTTCCAGTCCAAGCTTTGACTGCTCCTGCAAAACATTTATTTAGCATAGCCCGGAAGATGGATGCATTTAAAAGATGAAACCTTTGAAAATTCGATCCTAAAGTGCAACAGCAATCTTTTGTCTTAAAGTGTCCTCCGTAAAATGAAATACGATTAAAATATATTAAGAAATATAACTGGGAAAAATCATCTGTTTTTAAAATTAATTAATAAAATTAAGTGTCCAAAATTATAAAGATTTGTGTAATCTGGGGATATATCTATATTTAGCTTTTAAAAACCGCAACATTATTTCATGAATTGTTTTTCGTTACACATGTGATATTTGATCATGCCAAATGTCTATAAATATCATTTCACTTATGTAATATGTTGTTCATATTGCCACAACATGATTATACATGTATATTGAGCAAATATAGAATTACTCTTGTTTATTCATTGAATTTGAACCTGATACTGATCATGAAGCTGTAGATATGTTAAAGAGTGTTTTATATTTGAAACATTTGCAAAAACTCTTTATTAGCTTTACTTTAAAAAAAAAGTAATGGTAATGGTAATGCATTACTTTACTCATGTAATGGTAATGTAATGCATTACTTCAAGAAAATCAAGTAATGGTAATGGTAATTGAATGCCCAAATTCATGAAGTAATGGTAATGTTATGCATTACTTTAAAATGTAAATAGTCTGCCTTATAGTCAGACACCACGACATCCCCATTGTTGTTCTCTGTTATATAGCTAGGTTTTCTATACAGTTCCCGTCTTGTGTTGTAGTGCTGTATGGTTTGTGTCAGTTGTCCACTCTGGTTATACCGGGTTACCTTGCCTGTGTATGTCCATGAATGTATATAACACATCCCGACCAGTAGATCCCCAGTGGACGGGGACCAGTACACACACAGTGGTTCCCATGTAGAATCTGTTCTCTCTATAACTGTGGTGGTTGTATTTGACAGTTTGTTAATGTTAGAATTCCTATCTATATAAATCAGTTCACTCTCACTGTTCACTGTGTGTAATCCATTATAATCACGTAAAACACGACATGAATCCTCTACACGATGTAGAGGGACACCTGTTGTGTCTGTCAAGATGAGATTGTCTCCATCACTGACCCAGACCCGGTCTGATGTCACACAGGAAAGGTGTAAACAACGATAAACACCTGTCACTGTGAGAGATTGATGGAGCTCAGGAGAATACGTCAGTTTCAGCAGACTCTGGTTTCCTGTGAGTTGGTTTCCTCTCTCTGTGATTTGGATACTTAGTGACTCCATCACATCCTCCTTGTTGAGTGACTCAGTCATGGAGAGCTGGCTGGTGTGGAGTGTAGGATGTATCTGGGGGAGGGCTTTCTTTATGGAGGAGAGGAATTGTAGCGGTCTGATTACTCTCCTCTGTTCATATATGTGTACATATCTCTGTAGGCAGACCATGTGTATGATCATTTCTTTCTTCTGTTTTAAAAATCTGTGTTTGAAATCAAAGTCACAGAACACATTACACATGAAATCTTTCTGTATATAGTCAATGAGATGCTTCAGTGTCTGGGCCTTTGTTAACATCTCTGATTGATAGAGGGAGAAATCTGTGCGACAGGTTTTGAAATCAGTTTTGATTCGTGTCAAGAGAACAGGTCTGTAAAAGAGAGCCTCACTTCTGATGGTGTGAATGGTTCCTATGTGTTGTTGTCGCTTTGTTTTATAGGATGTTGTAACGGCTAATTGTCGGTGATTTCTATGCTGTGTGCAATGATAACAGACAGGAACTTGACACGGTTCACAGTATTTTATATAAACATGGCTAGGATGCCTCACACAGATCTCTTGTGTTGGGATGTAGTTGATTTTATCACGGTGTGACACAACATCATGGTCTATTGTTTGGAGATCTTTTACATGGTTCTCTTTACACTGTTGACACAGATCACATGGACACGATACACAATAGTACTCTGTGTCCCTCGGACACTTAGAACACTGATGTACTTTACATGAAGTGCTTGCTGTTTCCATTGTGTGGAGGGACTACGTCTCAAAATCACAACCTGTTTAATTAAAAATAAAGTGTTTTAAATAATGTCAACCACATTTTTTCCACATATCAATATCAAATTTTATATAAAAAGTTTTACATTTATTACATGTTTCTTTAATGTAATAATAAATCATTCCTACAAAGATAATAATGATTCATATAAATAATGATTCATCAATATGGCTCTGGTTACAGAAATACTCAACTTATTAAAGAAATGGCCCGAAATATGTTGACATTAAAGAGAGAGAGAGAGAGAGAGAGAGAGAGAGAGATAGGGAGAGAGAATTCTGTTAAACATGTAATCTTGTTTTCTCTTTTTATTTCTCTATCTATCCTTTTCTCACTCTCTATAACATTTTCCGACAAGAATTCTCTCTCTCTATCTCTTTCTCTCTGAGGCTTAACATGACCCTTGATTCTTTTCTTTCAATCTCTCTCTTTCTCTCTCTCTCTCTTTATTTCCTTCTCTCTGCATATCCCTCAGAATGTTCTTGCTTAGCTTGATCTCATGTTTCTCATTCCTTCTTTCATTTTTTATCCCTCTTTCTCAAAATTTTTCTGCTTTTTACATCGTTGCTTTCTCTGGGAGAGAGAAAGAGAGTGTCATAGCTTAAATTTATCTCTCTCTCTTGTTCTCTCTCTCTCTCTCTCTCTCTCTCCCTCTCTTTCTCTCTCTCTCTCTGACTTAACTTACATATTTGTCTCCTTTTACTTTCATTTGCTTTCTCTCTTTTTCTCTGTAAATATCTCAGAATTTTCTTGCTTAGCTTTAACTCATTCTCTATCCCTATTTCTCAAAATTTTCTCTGCTTTTAACACAATTGCTTTTTCTGAGAGAGAAAGAGAGTTTCATTGCTAAACTTAATCTCTCTTTTTTCCCTCTTTCTGACTTAACATATCCTTTTCTCCTTTCTTTCATTCTCTCTCTCTCTCTCTCTCTCTCTCTCTCTCTCTCTCTCTCTCTCTCTCTCTCTCTCTCTGTGTATATATATGTATCTCAGACTTTTCTTGCTAAGCTTATTTCTCATTTCTTAATTCCTTCTATTTTCCTTTCTCTGCTTTCATACACGCTTGCTTTCACTGAGAGAGAGAGAGAGAGAGAGAGAGAGAGAGAGAGAGAGAGAGAGAGAGAGAGAGAGAGAGAGAGAGAGGGAGAGAGAGAGTGAGGTGAGAGAGAGAGAGAGTAAAGAGCAGAGAAAAAATAGGAAAAGGGAATGAGAGACTACTAAACATGTACCAAATCTCTATTACACTGCTCTCTCTTTCTCTCGCCCTATCTCTCTCTCCTTTTCTCTGCTTAGCATCTGCCCTTGTCTCTCTTTTTTTAATATCTCTCTCTCTCTCTTTCTTTCTCTCTCTGTATATCTCTCCGACTTTTCCTGATTAGCCTGAACTCATCCTTTCTCATTCTTTCTTTCCTACTCTATCCCAGCAGGGTTGTCTCTAAGACCTGGGGGAGGACCTAAAATGATAGCCTGGCTAATGTTGCATTGCTATTACATGTATTGCATTTAAACACACTCTAGCTATAAACTAGACCCCCCGACCCCTTTTATTTTTTATATTTTACTTCTACTTCAATTTTTATTGACAACCCGGTAATCCCCATCTTCGCTAGCCAAGGGTTTTCGGTCCACTTTGCTCCCCATAAACCCTTGGCAGATTTCATTACGAAAACTCGGTGATGTGGTGGCGCTATCTAGCTAGCAACTTGAGTTGCGCCCCTTGCACATTTACATTTTAATCGAGTTAACAAAAGGTTATATACACAATACGGCATTAATACAACTTGAAAACATGTTGACTACCGAATATCGGAACATAATTAACGATGCTATTAAATATGAATTAACTTATAACCTAAGAAAAGCACGGAATGTTTTATCCAAAGTGTTTTGTAAGGACCTCTACCGGGAGTGAAAAAGTCGCCGATTTATATGAGAGCTTTCATGCCATAAAATCAGGTATCGTTGCCGTGAATATTGCGGACCAAAGAAATTAAGAAAACAGAGCTCACTGAACCTTTAAAAGCAATAACCATAAGCAGGACTGTACGTGTATAAACTAACGGGATACGCAACTTCTACATTCGCCATGTTTACTTCCCATGTTATCACGCGAGCCTTGGCAAGTTTGTAGAAATATGGTCAATCCCAGTAAAATATATAGGTTTTTAAAGCGATCTGGTTAGACCATCGTTGGGGAGGCACTGTACTCGAGAACTCGTGTCTCAACCTGTTAAAAGCACCGAATGTTTTACCATCGATCACACATGTGTTTTCTTTTAAAGTTTATATTTACAAGCACTGCGATTGGATCAGCTCATCGCAGCTGCAGCCAATCATAAAATGGAGCTTATCACCGAGTTTTCGTAATGAAATCCGCCAAGGGTTTATGGGGAGCCAAATACTCAGCCAGGGTAAGGGGAAAGCTAGTCATTGGCCACAGTCAAATTCTCAGCCAGGGTAAGGGGGAAAGCCGGTCATTGGCCACAGTCAAATACTCGGCCAGGGTATGGCGGAAAGCCAGTCATTGGCCACAGTCAAATACTCAGCCAGAGTGAGGGGGGAAAGCCAGACATGGGCCACAGTCAAATACTCAGCCGGGTTAGGTGGAAAGCCAGTCATTGGCCACATTACCCTGGCTGAGTATTTGACTGTGGTCAATGACCGGCTTTCCCCCCTCACTCTGGTTGAGTATTTGACTGTGGTCTATGGCTGGTTTTCCCCCTTACCCTGGTTGAGTATTTGACTGTGGCCAATGACCGGCTTTTCCCCTTACCCTAGCTGAGTATTTGACTGTGGCCTATGACTGGCTTTTCCCCTTACCTTGGCTGAGTATTTGACTGTGGCCTATGACTGGCTTTCCCCATTACCCTGTCTGAGTATTTGACTGTGGCCTATGACCGGCTTTTCCCCCTTACCCTGGCTGAGTATTTGACTGTGGTCTATGACTGGTTTTCCCCCATACCCTGGCTGAGTATTTGACTGTGGCCAATGACCGGCTTTCCCCCTTACCCTGGCTGAGTATTTGACTGTGGCCTATGTCTGGCTTATCCCCCTCACTCTAACTGAGCATTTGACTGTGGCCTATGACTGACTTTCCCCCTTTACCCTGGCTGCGTATTTGACTGTGGACTATGACTGGCTTTCCCAATGCCCAGGCTGAGTATTTGACTGTGGTCTAAGTCAGGATCCCCCCTCACCTTGGCTGAGTATTTGACTGTGGTCTATGACTTGCTTTCCCTCTTACCCTGTCTGAGTATTTGACTGTGGACTATGACAGTTCAGGGTTGGCAAAAAAGCGGGAAATACTTATATTTCCCAGGACGGTCGGAAATACTGGCAGTTCCTGGGAATTACTAATACTTCCCGGGAAATACTGGGAAATAAATTACAACTACATATTATAGTACTTCAAGTTTAGACATTAGTCTTAATCAAATATGTAGCCAAATAGCCCCACTCATAGTACATATCTACCCAAAACAGGAGCACAAAACTGTCAAGTGTCAATTATTTATTAAAACAACATGTGTGATTATTTAATTGTTACTTGTAACACCTACAGTAATTATAACAGTTTTTTGTGCTTTGAATTATAAATCTGTAAAGCTCAAAACTTGAAGTTCAAAAAGCTGGACTAAAATTTGTACATTAGCAGCTATAGAAGTCTTTAGGAATAGGTGCTCTTGTGAATTTAAGATTCATAAACTAACAGTGAAATGGCAAAGTATGCTAAATTGTGTTTTGGTGCTTATTGTTAATATATAATATCCAAAACATAAGTTTTACATTGAACAAAGTAAATAAATAAAGATTATAAATTTGTATTTCCCAGTATTTCCCAGTTTAGTTATAAACAGTAGTATTTACCGGAACGGGAAATACCGGTATTTACCACCGGTAATTCCCAGCACTGGTATTTCCCGGCCAACCCATAGTATGACTGGCTTTCCCCTTTACCCTGGCTGAGTATTTGACTCTCCCTGGGGAAGATAATTTGACAATATCTCAACTCTGACATTACCATAAAAATATACTCTTCCCTTGTTTAACAAAACAAACCTTAAATAAGGATGAACGCAATAGTTATTTTGTCAATACCTTGGTAAGTAATAATATTGATGTTGACCTTGGCCTATGCTCTCGGCCAACAGTTCTAACCCATGACTAACACAATGACTACTGCCCTCAAACCGATTTAAGAGCTGTATACTATGATGTCTATGAATAACACACAATGACAGACAAGCGATTGCAATAGGTCTTATGAGTGACCAAGAAACAAAAAGATTAGCTGCCTAATGAGAAATTCATATATACATTAAAAATTTATGAATACTATACATATGTATTTTGTTTTTCTTGACTTCATCCACTGTATCACCGTGTATTATACGCTTAAAACCTATAAAGAGACCACGCAATTCTACACACCAGTACATGTATAACACAAAGTAATAATATACAGCAAATTTCAATTAAAACATATAGGAAAGCAAAAGTACTGAGAGAGAGAGAGAGAGAGAGAGAGAGAGAGAGAGAGAGAGAGAGAGAGTATTACTAACATACTAATCGTTATCTAACTTGTGTGTTTGGAACTATTTTGTAATAATCAAGATAATTAATTACTATGTGCATTTCCAGCTTCATTAAACATATTAAACTTGAATGTAAGGATTTAAGACCAGAAATATAAATTGTACATTTATTAAAAACTTGGCTTGTTTTAAGTATAGGTGAAAAGGGGAACAACTACTTTCATGTTAAAATTTAGTTATTCCCCTTTTCACTTTGCTTGATCAGTGAGACTGTGTTTAATTAAAAGCAGAAGTGTCCCAGAAACTTAGCTCAATCTGAGTCAATCAAGATTATTTTGTATTTGAATTGATAATCCATGATCAATTCATCAATTTATAATATAATTGAAAGAAAAGATATTGTTTAGCGGATTAAAACGTTTATAGATCTATACAATCAACATTATACCGCTTTTAAAGTAGTGTCAGAGAAGGTTAACTCTTACCTAAATCATAGTTTAAACATAATGTATACAGATATCAATTAATTCATCCAACTTATACATTGTTGGGAAAATAATGAGAGATTTAATCGCTGAATAAATTACTGTTGTATCATAATTGAAAATAAATGTTCATACTTTACCACAGTTATTAATTTTTTTCCAAAACTGGATCAGTTATTTCTGCCTTGAATGAGGATAAAACACCTAAAAAGTAAACAATATATCATAATATATACGTCACAAACATTAATGCATCGTTTCTTTATACATGTTATAAGTTTAGATTAGTGTAAATTATATGTACCCTTTCGAAAGCACATCAGCCTATCTATGAAAATCCTATCATTTGTTATTAATTGAAAACTTTAACTAACAAATCATTTTCTCAACTCCTTCATTCTTGCTTTTAAGTTCTTGTATCACATTGTTTATCTAGGCCAGCGCAGATTAAATGTTTGTGTTTCTGATAACATTGGAAACTTATTTAAAACAATACATGCAATAATGCTGAAAATGTTACTAAATCAACTTAATCTTACAATGTGCAAACAAATAGTGAGTCACATTATTACAAAGTTGTATTTCTTCCCTTTTAAACCATCTCTTTAGGCGACAAATTATGCTATACCTCTGTCATACATTGATTAATATAGCATGCTAGAAAGCTAAGATTAAAATGATTTTTTTATATGACACAGTTACTTATTCAATCGTTTGTATTTTGATAATTTTTCTTAAACTGTAAAACTATTCTTTATATCTATTTGATTTATAAGACAAATAAATCAAAACAATATTTTTCCAGTTTTTTCGACTATAAATTTTATACTTTTTTAAACCACCTATAGCGAGCTATATCTCATCATTTAAAGCCAGAATGTAGAAGTTGAGAAAATGATTTGACAGTGGGTTAGTGTTGATTTATTTATGATATATATATGCATAAATGTTTAAAATGTAGAAATAATACGTCTGTTACAGGGACGTATATACCAACGGGATAGGCAGCTCTCACACGTCTTGCCAAATCACGCGGTACGTGATTTTGTAGGTCATTTTTAACTTCATATGTTTACGATGTAACCTGATATATCGATATAACACCTTTAAAAACTATCTTGAAATTATTCTGTAATTGCAATTTGTACTTTAGCCCCCCCCCCCCCCCCCCAAAAAAAAAATGTGTGTTTCTGGTTTCCCGACCGACCCTATTTTTTATGCGCCGACCCTAACACTTTTTATTCCAAATCCAGATTATCAACCGTAGTTGGTTTAAACAATAGAGTTTTTACAAATCAGAGTTTAAAAAAGGCTTGTAACAATTAAATAGAAAACACCACTCATCAAAGCGTTTTATAGATTTCTAAGTGCAGATTGACAGCATGGATGAAAGTTATCCTTGGTTACTTTAGCTAAATTATCAATACAAGAAATAGTTTTTAGGGCAGTGATGTGTTCGAAATTAATATAAAGATGTACATGAAAAAAGCAGAGGCAAAGCTTTTTTTTTTTATATTTCTGGGTGTGGAGACTGCAGATATCGTAAGTCTTTGAATAGGCCTAACAATCATTCACATTATAAATATGATTTTAAAATGCTGCATTTCAGTTGCAAATGAAATTTTGAAAATTAGTCTTAAACCATTAATAATGTTTTCATTTTTTTTTTTTATTGAACAAATTTAATTCTAAGGCTCTTGTCTGATCAACCAGAATTTCCTCTGTTTCTGAATTCAACACCTACAGTTACGATATTATAGGAATGAGAGTACCAATGCACCGGATGTTGACATCAGAGAAGTGTTTTTACAAGATTGAGCCGCGCAGAAACAGGTATGGCTAAGGTGATTGGCTAAATTAATTGCTGAAATAATAATTTTTTCAAAGTAAATTAACACTGTTTAAAATGAATGATGGATTGAAGAAGTACTGCAAAAAGTAAAGAAATAAGAGGGGTTGAATTAGGGGGTGGGTGTCAATTTTGGGATTATGAGTATAGGAATGAGAGTACCAATGCACCGGATGTTGACATCAGAGAAGTGTTAATACAAGATTGAGCCGCGCAGAAAAAGGTATGGCTAAGGTGATTGGCTGAATTAATTGCCGAAATAATGATTATTTCAAAGTAAATTTATCACTGTTTAAAATGAATAATGGATTGAAGAAGTACTGCAAAAAGTAAAGAAATAAGAGGGTTGAAATAAAGGGTGGGTGTCAATTTTTGAACTTGGATTTATTTGCTGCGGATCGCTGTAAGTTGTAAACAAGCTCAATTTGACCTATAAACGCCATGGGACCCTATGCATTTCTACTGATTTTGTGTTACTGCTTGGAATGAACTTTCAAATGTGACCAAGGATATGTCTGTAAGTATAATAGCAAACTAGCCAGGTGGGTTTAAGTTAACATTGAGCCCTAAGGGAAATGAATTGGTACTCTTTTCCCTATAGAGTCCCTATTTTTTAAATGTCTTGTAGCTTAGAAATTGAAAAAGGTTAATTATTTCATAATGAAAAGAGCAGATATAACATTTTAAAACGCTAGAAGTAGATTAGTACTGTAAATGTAAATATGAGGGTGGGAGTGGCTGTCATTTTCAAAATAAGGGGGGGGGGGTACTGAATGAGTGTAAAGGGTAATATAAGGGTGACCAGGCAAGAATAAAAGCAAAAAATTGTGGGGTTTTATGGTAAATTGGATAAAATAATTGTTGATCACCTGTGTTGCACTCCACTATTTGAGTTCTTTGCTTGTATATTTATTTTAATTGTACAAGATTTTTGAGATAAATCTTGACTGACCAGCTGTTCAATATAGAATCTGGACCAAACTTAGGTTTAACTCAGACTTTTTTTCTGATATTCTGTTAATTTTGTGTGCTCCATATTACCATTGACTTCTCAGAAGTGTCTATAGTCTTTTTAAATAGATTAAATAATGCTAGCCAATGCCAATTTAATTCGTCCGAGTTATTTTTCAGCAGACCATTTATTGTATATGGATTGCGCAGCTTGATCGAAAGAGTGATTCGGATCAAATACTGCCTCCCATACTTTTCAGCCATCCTTGCAGAGGAGTTCCGCAGTCTTCTTTCAAGTCTGAAGTGGTCTTGTGCAATGAGGTTGATGTAAAAGAAGGTTTGCGTCACACACCCTGAGACTACATCCACTGTCAACAGTGACAGCATCTGGTAGGTTGCCATGTTTCATTTGTTTATCCCCAGTTCAATGATTTGGAGTTTTTGGGCTAGAAGAAATACAGTTTAGAGTTTGGGATTTATGCATAGTCTGGAATGTAGAATGAGTGCCCCCCCCCCCCCCCCAGGGTTGGGAAAGGAAATGTTTAAATAATTTACATGATCATTACACATGAAACAGAATGGGGTGACACCTGGGACTCATGTCAACTGAATATGGAATATACTTTATTTGCATGATAATATTTTATGAGTTTGGTGGGGACTTTTTGTGAAGTTTTAATGGTTCAAATGCTTGAAAATGTCAACAGTGTAGAGAACAAGACAGCAGTTTTTAGAGTTACTTCCCTTTGGCTTACTGGTCAGTGTTGCAGAATTTCAACATAATGCAATTTCTTTTATTTAGACTAGCTGCGTCTAATTTTTAAATTCTTTCCTTGAATGTTATTCTGACTGCATAAATCACATGTGGTAATACATGTAATTACATGTAATCTTATGTAATTGTGCTTTTTATGTACCCCACCCCTGAATAATCATTTAATTTTGTATTAATGTGTGTAATAAAGATATATATGTATATTTGTAAGGCATGTATGATATAAATTGATGTATAAACATTGGTTTGTGCAATAAATAACTTGTAACACTGATTTTCTCCCATTCCTACACTTAAGAGGATTTTCATTTTTTTTGCCTCCTCGGTCTTCGCAGATGGTGGCACCAGGGCGGCGGAGTCATTTTGTCCCTTTATAACTCTGACAGAGAGTCCGTATCCATGTGATCCATCATGACAGATATTTTTTTTTCATGATGCAGGTAAAATTATTAGTATACCAGTCTCTGTCTCTTTACTGTGAGGCATATTTGTGATATCAAACCAGAACAAATACCCTTCTAGATTTTTTAACATTGTCAAAAAATTCTCTTTTTCTAGGTGTAAATTCCACAAATTTTACTATTTATTAGCTCTGTTTATAATTACAATGACTGAGCTGTAATATAATGTCAAAAATATGTACCTCTCCTTTTTCAAAATGACTGTAATACAAAATGACAGGGGGCACCTGCTAGTTCTCTAAGCTGCATTCGACTGAGGGGGGGGGGGGGTGATATTGTTCGCACCTGCTAAATCAACAGGAAAGGCCAGATTATGATTATTTGGCTTATCAGAGTCAATAATGATTAAATTTTCATGACATGAAAATTTTTTACTTATAAGTCAATATTTAGCCTGTTTAATTTGCATAATTTACCAGGATTTCATCTTATTTAAGAGGTTTTCTAAAATTCTGGGTAGAATCCACCCTTATTTAAAAAAAATTGTCAAATTTGTTCATGATACCCTTAAATACATTTAAACAAAGTGAACACATTCATTCCGTTTTTCCCATGTATTTTATTTGTTAAATCATTTAAAGGAGTCAATTCATCTTGAGTCTCACTGTGAGCCCACTCTCATTACAGCATTTGCCGAGGGAGAGAGCCTGATACTCAGACGAGCACAGCATAAATATAAATCAAGATCCAGGACTCAAGTTTCATACACAATTAAAGGTATGTATAAGGTTCATGAAAAACACAAATTTGCCTAATTCTGAGGTGAGTAAAATTATGAGTATAAGAATGAGAGTACCAATGCACCGGATGTTGACATCAGAGAAGTGTTAATACAAGATTGAGCCGCGCAGAAAAAGGTATGGCTAAGGTGATTGGCTGAATTAATTGCCGAAATAATGATTTTTAGACGGTGGCATATATGCCACCGTATAATATCGTCGCTCGAGTAGCTCATTTGTATGCATGATGGCACCCCTAGCGGCAGAAATGTGCGGAGGTGATAATCAAGTTTACGCAGAAGTTGATATATCAGAATGGTAGAGATATAATACTATACAACAAAATTTCTAAGTTATTTGATAAATGGTAAAGGTTTGCACAAAAAGACTTGAAAGTAAATGCTTATGAATATTCATGAAGTTAACGATGCTAAGCGAGTCGGGTTAGGTATTCAACCAGAGCTGTATTACATCCTTATAAAAATTGCGCGTAGAAAAGTAGTTCAAAGTATATCGTAGTGTTTTTGTTGAATTTACATGTCTATATTTGTTTTCAGATATCTCAAACAGTTATTGCTATAAATATTGATAAGCAGGTATAAAATATCTTTGCATCTGACATTTCCTAATAAATGAAAATAATGCGTAAGAATATATCCTGACATTCGACATTTTCACAAAGAAGAAGACAGCCCAGAGGTCAGAAAACAACAACATAAACAAAGCCACGTGGAGAAAGAGAAGCGAATCAGAGGTGAATAATTTGTTTTCTTTTGAATATATATATAGGTATCTATTGTTTATTATCCTCGTCTGATAGTCATGTAGAGTAGGATTCAGACTACTGATGTTTTTTTACTATCAATCGGCCAAATTGGATTTTTTTCTCTGAATAGATTTCTTGTCTATTTTGATAAAGCCTAGTATATGTAAAGAGATCGACGTGTGGACAGACCAGCTATTATAAAAGATTCGATTTGTTTATTCATGATTTTATATTTTCGTTGTTGTTGATAGTCATGAGTTGATCATCATCTAGGGCGTACAAGCTTACCCACGCTATCTGTCGACCATATTGGTATCGGGTTCGTTCGCCATAGTATACTCTGTAATTTGTTTTGGAAACTTCAAACTTTTCATTTGATATTACGTGTATATCATTAATTTCAAATAAATAAATCATAAAAATTTATTGAAAAAAATTGTTGGTGCTAAAATGTTTTGTAATTGATTATTAAAATTAAGACTATCTTGATTCTTGAGAAGAAAATCAGAACTTTTTGAACAATTGTTCAATGTATATAAATGTTGGTAAACTTGAGATTTTGAGACAATATGAGAACTTATGAGAAAAATGACATCAACTTATCAATTTGAAAACAAAATGAGAAACTTTGATTGAGAATTTGAGAACAAAATGAGAAACTTCATAGAGAAAAATGATATCATTTTGAGACTTCCTTTGAGCACAAACTGGCACTAACTTCAGAATATAAGTACAGAATGAGAAACTTGCTGACATTATCATAATTTGAGAACAATATGAGCAACTTACTTCAAGCAAAATGTGAATTGGAACGAATATGAATGAAGATTTATGAGCATATAAAGAACTGAATACATATATTGATTGAAATTAGAACTTCAGAAGGTTATCATTTGAACAAAAACAAGGTTTTTGTGTACAGACAGTACATATACAATAGCATTTGGATTTGATAAAGTTGTGTGAGAGTTAGATTGAGAATCCAAGTAGAAGAGACACTACTTTATGTATTTCATGCATACATGTATGCACTTTCATTGTATTGAACATAAAATACTAACTGAAAGAAACTGTTTTAATTGATACTCGTAGACTTCAAACGTTTAGTTGATTTAGAATTTCAAAGTAGAAATACATATATTATGAGCTACAATGAGTGTCCAAAAAAATATGTTTAATTAGTTATAGTTTCAACTTTCAAGCCAGAGTATTTAGATAACTTGATATTTCAGTTCTTAAAATATGGCCGAACAACAAAATTTAAGTGTGGAAAGACAACAACTAACTGTACAAGCAGATCATTCTCAATGTGCGGAAATCTTCCCAATCAGTTCAAGGGGAAAACAATGTGTGACAAACAGTTTTATGTTTCTATTATTTTGTCATTTTTACGAAAACACATCTTTCACAAAACATGATCTACATTCAGTTTTGGAGACTGGAGATGTTTTGTATCATTTAATCATTAAATCAAACTCATTTTTATTAGCTTCTGAACTACCAAATCACATTGAATTTAGAAATAAATATATTTCATCATTTGTCAGACAGACTTATTTTGGCAACATGGCACAAACTGTGGGAGAAGAGGTTGGTTTTTCATTAGAAAACAGTTTGAATATGTCATTTGCAAAATATGATGCCTGTATTCTGATTTTTCATTCAGCAGCAATAGCTTTGAAACAAAGAGGTGACAGATTTTTTGTGTTTGATGCTCATAATAGAGGAAATGATGGGCTTTGCGACCCTGATGGAAAGTGTACTATGACAATACACAACTGTTTTCAAGCTCTTTGCAATTTTCTACGACATCTGTGTATGTCTTTGTCTTGCATTAGTTTGGATAATGTGCAGTATGAAATCAATGCCTTCTGTTTTAAGACTCTTTCCAACAAACCAAGAAAACCTGTAACACGCATTTGCAGTGAAAGTGACTTGTCATTTGGAGAAAATAAAACACAGTCGAGGAAACGATGTTGGTCAGAACATAATGAGAATAGAAATCCTAAATGTCAAGATCATTCATTAAGAAAAAAAGGGAAAACTGAAAAAATGGATAATGATGTTTGGAATAAGAGAGGAACCCAAAATGTTGTTATTGAAAACTATGTTGATAGTTTAAATTTACCAGAAGTTGGGGAAATAAGTAGCAATTCAGATTGCCAGATTGAAAATGATGTTTCAAGTTGTTCTAATGTGACCCCTTTAATGGAAGGACTTGAACAAACTGAGGAAATTGCAGTAATGAATTTTAAACAATTAGTAAAGGAAGGTCCATTATTTGTTTGCTCTTGCTGTACACAAACTTGGTTTAGGGATGGTGTTTCTAAGGCTCAGTTTCTGTATACATTAGATATAGCACACAAATGTTTGCAAGGTATCAAAAGTGCAAAAGATACAGAATGGATTTGTCATACTTGTAAGAAGTACTTAAAACTTGGTAAAATACCAGCTTTAGGAGTTGTGAATGGATTAGAATTTCCCCCGAAACCTCCTGAATTAAATATTACTGAAATGGAAGAGCGTCTCATTAGTCCAAGAATTCCATTTATGCAGTTGATGGAAAAACCAAGAGGAGGACAAAAGAGTTTACGTGGGAATGTTGTTAATGTTCCTTCAGATGTCAACACTACTGTCAAATCTTTACCACGGACGTTAGCTGAAACTGAAACAATTCAAGTGAAATTAAAAAGAAAGTTGAGTTATAAGCACCATGTTTTGTATGAGGCTATACGACCAAACAAATGTATGAATGCACTCAAGTGGCTTTTAGAAAACAGTGAATTGTTTCAAAATGAAGGGATATCAATAAGAGAAAACTGGGACATTTTACAAGAACAGAGAGAGTTTTATGCTACTGAGCAAAAATCAGGTGAAAATGCTACGAGTTGTGAGAACACATCTTATACAAATGAATTGGAAAATGAGACCAGTTCTTTGCAAGATGAAGATGATGTTGATGAATGGACAGAAGATCCAAATTTTGAAAGCAATATGAGCTGTATTTTTTAGAATTTTATTTTGCTGCAAAAACCAGCTAGTATGATAAGTCTGCATATAACTTAAACTTTTATGATAAATAAGGTTTGAAAAAATCATTAATTTTTGTCAAAGGAAATATTTCTCTTCTAAGGAATATATAGCAAATCAATTTTTGTACAGGACGACAATAATTCAATTTTGCTCCAAATAAGGCTTCTTAACGGCCTTTTCCACAAAAATATGGCTAATAGAAATTTAAAAACCATGATATTTTTGTCATTTAAGTAGAAAAGAACATTTTAGTAAAAAAAAAATTCAACATGAAAAATGCAGCTCATATTGCTTGAAAGTAGACTTACTGGAAATACAGACACGTTGCTGCATCCTGCAGATGTAAGGTCATTAAATAAGACAATGTCATTTGCACCAGGTGAAAACCAAACACCTCTTGGGTTGTATCAAGATCCAGATGCAGAATATTTAGCATTTCCAACTATATACTGTGGTCAGAGAAGAATGTCTAACAAAAATCGTACGGTGCCAGTTACTTACAGTTCAATTTGCAAATGGGAGTTAAGATCCCAAGATCGCCGAGCAGCATGTTCAATGCCATACCTTTTTTTCAAGTCAAAAAAATTACAGATAAAGCAAATTCAGGACAAAGTGACACTTGCAATGCGAAAGTGCAAAAGCGAAGGCAAAAAAATAATAGCTGGTCATGTTTTGAATCCTACTTCGTTTGATAACATTGTTAAATTAAATGAAGGGTATAGAGTCTTGAGAACATTAAGAGGATCACCAGCATATTGGGAAAGTGCAAAAAGAGATGTTTTTGCAATGATAAGACAGCTTGGTATTCCAACATGGTTTTGTTCTTTCTCAGCTGCAGAAACAAAATGGAAAAATTTGATTCAGATATTGAGCAAAAGTTTGAACAATGCAGAACTAACTGAGTCAGATGTTGATGAATTGACTTGGATCGAGAAATGTGAACTCATTAAAAGAGATCCAGTAACTGGTTCAAGATATTTTAGCCATAGGTTTCAGATATTTATGTCCAAAATTTTGAAAGGTGACTGCAGTCCTTTAGGAAAAATTGTTGACCATTTCTTTCGTGTTGAGTTTCAGCAAAGGGGATCTCCACACATCCATTTGCTTCTTTGGATAGAAAATGCACCTGTGTATGGAAAGTCAACTAATGAAGAGATTCAAAACTTTATTGATGAGCATTCCACTTGTTTCAAAAATGAAAATATTGCGGAACTTGTCAATTATCAAACACACAGGCATGCTAGAACATGCAAGAAAGCAGGAAAGAATATTTGTCGTTTTAATTTTCCTTTGCCTCCAATGCCAGAAACCATCATTTTAGAACCATTGGAGGAGGACAAATTTGAACAGAATGTAGATGTACAGCAAAATTACAGGAAAATATGTGAACTGCTCAATGATTCTAAATTGTGCAATGCAATTAGTTTTGATGAATTTTTGACAATGATAAATTTGACAAAGGAAGATTACATTTTGGCAATACGGTCTTCTTTAAAGTCTCCGAAGGTATTTTTGCGTCGCAGCATTGCAGAAATAAGAATAAACCCATACAATCAGATATTGTTGAGGTCATGGGAAGCTAACATAGATGTGCAGTTCATTCTTGATGCATATGCTTGTGCAGCATATATTGTGTCGTATATTTCGAAGTCCCAGAGAGGAATGTCTAATTTACTTCATGATGCTTGTGAAGAGGCAAGGAAGGGAAATTTATCTTTAAAGCAGCAAATAAGACAAATTGGAAACAAATTCCTCACACATGTAGAAATATGTGCTCAAGAGGCAGCATATTTGCTTTTGCAAATGCCATTACGATCAAGTAGTAGAAATGTTGTGTTTATAAATACATGTGATCCAGAAAATCGCACATTCTTATTGAAGTCTCTTGAAGTTCTTCAAGATATGCCAGAAAATTCAACAAATATTGAGTCAGACAACTGGATAAAACGTGATAAAAGAAGGCCAGGTGTTCTGCAGAACTATTGCTTAGCTGATTTTGTGTCAAAATTTGATGTTGTGCCACCTCCTAAAGACAAAAAACAGAACAATATTGAAGAGTTGTTACCAGAGGATGAATATGAGGAAATGAATGAAGACAATAGTGATGTGTCAATTAGTGATGAAGACAATTCAATTAGTCAAAAAGAATACCATATGAAAGATGGTTCTATTTTGAAACTAAGGAAAACTCAAAAAGTTATCAGATATGTTCGATACAACAAGGAACAAGATTCAGAAAACTGTTTCCGAGAACAACTCATGTTGTTTTATCCGTGGAGAAATGAAGAAAATGATCTAATTGGAAATCATACCTCTTTTGAATCACATTTTAATCAGCAACAGGAAAAAATAAAGAAAAACAAATTGCCTTATGAAGCAGACAGGGGTATAATTGACGTTGTTGAAAACAATATGAATGATTTATTGAGTAATGTTGATCATATTGTTGCTGCAGAAGTACAACATAATGAAGAAATTGACTTTCAAGAAGATGAAAACTTGTGCTTAGATCATGGTTGTTTTAACCCAAAATTTGCACAGATGGAGTATGACTTAGGTTTTGATTTAGGCATAGCCAGAAAACAAGTGGAGACTGATGATATATCGGTAAACATGCTGAGTGATAAGGAATATAAACTCCTTGCAAGAAGTTTAAATCAAAATCAGAAAATATTTTTTTACCACATACTTCATAAGATTAAAACAAATGATCTACCAATTCATTGCTTCTTAACAGGTGGTGCTGGTGTGGGAAAAAGTTTGTTAACAACCTGCCTATTTCAGGCATTTATTCGTTATTATGCCAAACGTGTAGCAGAGAAATGTGATGAGGTTAAGGCGGTGTTATGTGCACCAACATGTAAAGCTGCATACAACATAGGAGGGCAAACTATACATTCTCTTTTCTGCATTCCAGCAAACCAAAATTTGAAGTACAAACCTCTTGATGTACAGCAACTTGACAATATAAGAGTAAAGTTTCGCAGCATGAAAATTGTCTTTATTGATGAAGTTTCGATGGTAGGAAATAAAATGTTCAATTACATTAATTTAAAGCTGCAAGAGATTTTTGCAAAAGGTGTTCCATTTGGAGGTATTAGCATCATAGCTATTGGTGATTTATTCCAGCTTAAACCTGTATTTGATGGCTGGATATTTGAAAATCTCACTGAAGGTTATGGACCATTAGCAACAAATTTATGGACTGATTTGTTTCGAGTCTTTGAATTAACAGAAATTATGAGGCAAAAAGAAGATAAAAACTTTGCTGAATTACTAAATAGACTAAGAGAAGGAAAGCACAATGACAATGATATAAACGTGCTGAGAACGAGAATCTGCACAGAAGAAATCCAAAATTTAAATTCAATTCCACACTTGTTTACAACCAATGTCAAGGTGAATTTTCATAATAGTCAAGCATATGAAAAAGCAGATTCAAATGACAAATGTATTGTGACGGCACTTGATGCTGTTACTGGAGATGTGTCCTCTGAAATAAAAAATGCAATACTCCTTCAAGTATCTGATGATCCATCTAAAACCATGGACTATGTAAAAAATTGCAATTGGTGACCGATTTACCTGCTGAGGTTTGCATCAATATCAATGTCCAAGATGGGTTAACAAATGGAAGTCCATGCATAGTGAAGAAATTAGATTACAGAGTAATAGGTTCAAACAGGTGCAGTATTGTATGGGTATTATTTGATGACCCAGTAATATGATTTTCTGCACGAATGGTTCAGTTATTTACTCCAAATATCCACTGATCAATGTGTCAAAAGCAGTTTTAAATGGCATTCAAACAGTAAAGGCAACACTTATGAAAAACAGTGACCTTGTTCAAATTATTTTCATATATTGTCCCCCAAAGTTTTCCACCATCACCAATATTTGTTGTTTTCTGGTTTCAGTCTTGAACTTATTAGATACTAGTCAACCTTTTCTTATTATGGGTGATACAAACATAGATTATTTTACCCAAAGAGATCTCTCTTCAAATTTAAAACATTTAAATATCAGACAAATAATGCATAGTTCTACAACTGACTATGGAAGTTGTTTAGATCATGTATATACCAACTTAAATAGTTCTGCTGAAATTTCATGTGCTACTCTGGAATCATATTATTCAGACCATAAACCCATTGTTGTGTATTTGCCATTTTAAAAACTTATTATATTACGCGTTACTGCATTTCAGCTAAAAAACTAAGAAACTAAGGAAAACTCAAAAAGTTATCAGATATGTTCGATACAACAAGGAACAAGATTCAGAAAACTGTTTCCGAGAACAACTCATGTTGTTTTATCCGTGGAGAAATGAAGAAAATGATCTAATTGGAAATCATACCTCTTTTGAATCACATTTTAATCAGCAACAGGAAAAAATAAAGAAAAACAAATTGCCTTATGAAGCAGACAGGGGTATAATTGACGTTGTTGAAAACAATATGAATGATTTATTGAGTAATGTTGATCATATTGTTGCTGCAGAAGTACAACATAATGAAGAAATTGACTTTCAAGAAGATGAAAACTTGTGCTTAGATCATGGTTGTTTTAACCCAAAATTTGCACAGATGGAGTATGACTTAGGTTTTGATTTAGGCATAGCCAGAAAACAAGTGGAGACTGATGATATATCGGTAAACATGCTGAGTGATAAGGAATATAAACTCCTTGCAAGAAGTTTAAATCAAAATCAGAAAATATTTTTTTACCACATACTTCATAAGATTAAAACAAATGATCTACCAATTCATTGCTTCTTAACAGGTGGTGCTGGTGTGGGAAAAAGTTTGTTAACAACCTGCCTATTTCAGGCATTTATTCGTTATTATGCCAAACGTGTAGCAGAGAAATGTGATGAGGTTAAGGCGGTGTTATGTGCACCAACATGTAAAGCTGCATACAACATAGGAGGGCAAACTATACATTCTCTTTTCTGCATTCCAGCAAACCAAAATTTGAAGTACAAACCTCTTGATGTACAGCAACTTGACAATATAAGAGTAAAGTTTCGCAGCATGAAAATTGTCTTTATTGATGAAGTTTCGATGGTAGGAAATAAAATGTTCAATTACATTAATTTAAAGCTGCAAGAGATTTTTGCAAAAGGTGTTCCATTTGGAGGTATTAGCATCATAGCTATTGGTGATTTATTCCAGCTTAAACCTGTATTTGATGGCTGGATATTTGAAAATCTCACTGAAGGTTATGGACCATTAGCAACAAATTTATGGACTGATTTGTTTCGAGTCTTTGAATTAACAGAAATTATGAGGCAAAAAGAAGATAAAAACTTTGCTGAATTACTAAATAGACTAAGAGAAGGAAAGCACAATGACAATGATATAAACGTGCTGAGAACGAGAATCTGCACAGAAGAAATCCAAAATTTAAATTCAATTCCACACTTGTTTACAACCAATGTCAAGGTGAATTTTCATAATAGTCAAGCATATGAAAAAGCAGATTCAAATGACAAATGTATTGTGACGGCACTTGATGCTGTTACTGGAGATGTGTCCTCTGAAATAAAAAATGCAATACTCCTTCAAGTATCTGATGATCCATCTAAAACCATGGACTATGTAAAAAATTGCAATTGGTGACCGATTTACCTGCTGAGGTTTGCATCAATATCAATGTCCAAGATGGGTTAACAAATGGAAGTCCATGCATAGTGAAGAAATTAGATTACAGAGTAATAGGTTCAAACAGGTGCAGTATTGTATGGGTATTATTTGATGACCCAGTAATATGATTTTCTGCACGAATGGTTCAGTTATTTACTCCAAATATCCACTGATCAATGTGTCAAAAGCAGTTTTAAATGGCATTCAAACAGTAAAGGCAACACTTATGAAAAACAGTGACCTTGTTCAAATTATTTTCATATATTGTCCCCCAAAGTTTTCCACCATCACCAATATTTGTTGTTTTCTGGTTTCAGTCTTGAACTTATTAGATACTAGTCAACCTTTTCTTATTATGGGTGATACAAACATAGATTATTTTACCCAAAGAGATCTCTCTTCAAATTTAAAACATTTAAATATCAGACAAATAATGCATAGTTCTACAACTGACTATGGAAGTTGTTTAGATCATGTATATACCAACTTAAATAGTTCTGCTGAAATTTCATGTGCTACTCTGGAATCATATTATTCAGACCATAAACCCATTGTTGTGTATTTGCCATTTTAAAAACTTATTATATTACGCGTTACTGCATTTCAGCTAAAAAAAAACACATAATAATTAAAACAATCTCACCTCTTACAAATATGCATAATGAGTTCAAAATATAAAACAATAATAAACAATTGTCTGCAATATTAAAATACTCAACATTGTAAATCTATTACCATCGTACAAGACCATTATATTAAGTATCTATAGACATTCTTCAAGACTCTTAATTTATTTCTGTATTTCAGATGCTGCACAAAACTTTGGCAGAGTTGCAGAAAATGAAGTCAGGAGATTCCCGTCCATATCCCAATGCTTTGGTTAAAGCAACAGCCATCAAACCTGGCCACCTTTACCAATGCAAATGGAGAAAAGGGTTCTATCTTGAACTTTAGTGTTGCTGATGGAACTGAGGCCATGCTTGTCACTCTTAGTGATGAAGCAAAAATGCCAACTATCAAAGACGGAAGGACCCTACAAATAAGAAATTTCATTGTGAAAGGAAGTCGACTTGTACTGTCCAAACAATCAAAAATTATGGCAGGACCAGCTGTACAAGTGCCAGAATCTTTAAAGGAAATAGCAGTTACCATAATCATGCCACCATCACCTACAAAAACCTTGAAGGATGCAATGTCATCGCCTGTTAGAGAAAACCTGATTGTTCAAGGGCAAAGTATTCGTGTACATAACTCAACTTGATATTAAAGTTAAAAATCATCTAAAATTATAATTCATAATCAAATGAAATTAAAAACAATTGTACTTGTATTGAATTATACCCCTATAGTTTACTTTTCAATTGATTTTCTTTGCAGGATGAAGCAATCAAAACAGTGAAAGTTGCCCAGAAGGACACTAAGATTAGAGCATTGACCTTAGAAGAGAATGGACAGACAATGGAACTAACTAAGATTTGAAGATAGGGCAATACATTGAAGTTACTCATTGTCTTGTATCTGAATGGCTCAGAAAGAAGAGTCTCAACTCCACAAGAAACACCACCATCAAGGTAACAATAGCTTGATACATTCAACTGCATTTACATGTATTCAAAATCCAAGCATAATACAAGTTTATTGTAAATTTACACAAGATTGGAAAAAAAATAATGTACTTTAATCATGCCAAAAAATATCAGCTATGCATATTATGTATAAAAACGAATGAATACTTCATTGTTTCAGGCTGTACAACCTAAAGATATGGTTGTAACCGGAAATGTTGAAGCTCTGTCAATGACGGACACCCACTGTGAAATGTGTGTCAAGGAAGATGACATATATAAAGACTTTATTGTGGATCTGGACATGGTTCGTGCCCAAGTTCAAAGATATGTGGAAGAAGCCGGAACATTCAACTTACAACAGCTAGAAAATATGATTGTTGACAAACTTCTCTTCCCTGTGAAGCTTGTCATCAACGGCACAACAGTCATTTCCTTTAGCCAATTGTTATAAACACTTGCCAACATTCCTATATTCGAACCATATCAAAATAAATTTTTTTTGTAAGAACTGTTAATTTACTATAAAAAAAGTCAGTATGATTATTGAGAAGCTATCATGACATCTCTTCAAATTGACATTTGCAAACAGGTTTATTAAATTTGTAATATTTCACTTACCTTATTTTTACCTTTTCTGAAACGCCATAACTGTATATAGATCTAGTTTAATTTCTGGTTGTAAATATTTAATGAGCAAATGCAAACAGCAACTGTTTACAGAAATACCGGTACATGCTTTTCTAACTTTGCATGCACACAGTGGTTATACAAGTTAATTAATTTTGTTAACTTTGATAGTTAGTCTACTTTTATTGTTTTTGTTTCAAAAAACCATATGACCCTTTCATCCAATCTTCATTTGGGATATACAGATTGATTTCTGTTAATTATGTTGGTTTTTACTTTACTTTTCCCATTTTAGTAATACTCGATGCATATTTTTAGTTATAGTTGTATTTTTGTTGTTTTCATCTTCATTACCATATAACTCAATTGTTCAGTCTATAAGAGACATTCACATATGGTTATTTCTTTGACATAGATATATAGTGTGTTTATGTATAGAACATGTTTGTTTATACTTTACTTTTTTTGTTTCTGATACTACCCTTACTTGATGCATATTCTAGTAGTTTAGTTATAGTTACATACACAGCACAAAATCTAAGCAATAATTATCTTGCTGAAAGATAAGTGAAATGTATTGCAACTTGATCACGAAATACGCTACAGACTATAATCTCTGCATGCCATTTTACAATTCATCCATTTTTTTCTTTGAAATGTGTACATGTTCTAAATATGAAAAGAACATACTGCCAAATAATTTGTGCCAAATTTTCATTGCCATTGTCAATATACCAGTTGACATTCAGTTCATCTTAGAAAAACTAATTCTCCCAATCCACTCTAATAACATAACCAAAATAAAACACCTTTGTGTAAAGCATTATATTGTTAACTATTCTTTATATATATCTCATAATACATAAACTTCCATTATTTTGTTTATCTCTATTTTCCAAACTGATATACTCTCAAATATACAAGATTCTGTATTGTTATTTAAAAGTTCTCCATCTTTTATCAAACCTAGCTATGTGTTCAATAAACATTTGCCTCTTGATTTCATTTTGTTGTTTTACCATACCTAAAGAAATCAGACAACAGTAGCATCTTGATAAACCAACCCAACTTTTCACGCCACCGTCTTTCAGTACTTTCAGTACTTTGATTTCAAAGTAAATTTATCACTGTTTAAAATGAATAATGGATTGAAGAAGTACTGCAAAAAGTAAAGAAATAAGAGGGTTGAAATAAAGGGTGGGTGTCAATTTTTGAACTTGGATTTATTTGCTGCGGATCGCTGTAAGTTGTAAACAAGCTCAATTTTGACCTATAAACGCCATAGGACCCTATATATTTCTACTGATTTTG
Organism: Magallana angulata; assembly: GCF_025612915.1. Classification (NCBI taxonomy): domain Eukaryota; kingdom Metazoa; phylum Mollusca; class Bivalvia; order Ostreida; family Ostreidae; genus Magallana; species Magallana angulata. The sequence goes on along the minus strand of NC_069119.1, from coordinate 37,736,078 downwards.
TGTTACTGCTTGGAATGAACTTTCATATGTGACCAAGGATATGTCTGTAAGTGTAATAGCAAATTAGCCAGGTGGGTTTATGTTAACATTGAGCCCTATAGGAAATGAATTGGTACTCTTTTCCAATTAATGTCTACTGTTATGTCAGTTGACCAGGAACATAGAACTAACTAGACAAGATCTCGTTGCGAGCAACGAGGAAGTCTTCCGATTGATTTTAGAATTTGAGATATATGTTCGATCTTGATTTTGCTGTGAACAACTAAACATGTTTAAGAATAGAAAAACAGGGTGTCCTTCTAAGGGCAAGATACTATTTTGTTTCAGGTGTAAGAGCTTTGTTCAACAAGTGTTTGCAAATTCGTAACCATTCTTGAGATATCTGAGAAAAAACGTTTAAGGGGCCGGTCCATTTTCTCCTTATTGGGACCACTGTGCCAAAATTTGAAGGTTGCATATTAAGGTTGTAAGATAAATATATTTGCTTCTATAATACATTACAAAATATACCTCGGTAAGGAGATAGAGAATAAAACTTAAGAGCTCTTTTAGGTCCCTAATATTAGGGGACAGCCCCTTTTTCATGGTGTCAAATGAAAGGTCATTTAATTTCAAAGAAATTTTGTTCAACAGTTGTTAGGAAATTTGTTACCGTTTTTGAGATATCTGAAAAAAAAAATTAGGGGACGGTCCATTATCTCCTTTGCAGGTTGGGATTATGTTAAGTATATCATTATGAGCATGTTTTTGTCTATACTTTATTTGAAAATATTATTCCTTTTGGAGGTATAGATGATCAGTTTTGAATTTTGCACCCAAAAAAAATCCCAATTACGTAACACATGAGAAAATCGTTATGTTGTTGGACTTTATAACTGCAAGATAATCATATTTGCTTCTATAATCCATTTCAAAATATCCTTAGGCGATAAGCTATAAGGTTTTAGATTTTAGAGCCCTCTAGGTCTCTAATAGATGGGGCCAGCACCATTTTCTTGGTATCAAATGAAAGGTTATTTAATTTCAAAGACATTTTGATAAACAGTTGTTCAGAAATTTGTTACCGTTTTTGAGATATCTGAGAAAAACATTTTAGGGTCCGTGCCCTTTTCTCCTTATTTGGGCCGCTGAACCACAATTTGAAGGTTGCATGTTGTTAAGTACATCAATAAGACCTTAATAATGGGGGGAAAACGAAGAATAACAATAAGGTCTTCTGTTGGAAACGCAAGACCTTAATAATAAGAAAAGTGAATTAGAAACAATAGAATAATAGAAGGGTTTTCCGCTGATGACGGAAGACCCTAAAAATTAAAGACTGTATCTGTCTAAATCTTAATGGAAGAGTATTTTCAACATGTACTACAATCCAACAACCCCTTGATGTTGAATAGTTTATGTTGAAAATCCCCCCCCCCCCAAAAAAAAAAAAAGAAGAAGAAGAAAGTGGCTCTGGTGAGAATAGAACACACAGACTTTGCCGGTGTCATAACAGTATATCAGCGAAGGTTCACGTCAAAACATGGCTGACGCGAAACAATTACCGAATTTCTTTTTGAATTTGGGGCATTTCCGCTCGGGACAGGAGCTAAATGTTTGTATGAGATGAAAAACAACGTGTGAGATGTCTGACTACACAGGTTTGGTAACAGTGCGAGGTCATTTGAAATAGTGATGCGTGTTTGTGTCTGGAAGGGGGGGGGGGGGGTGAAAAGACCCGATCTTGATTTTCGTCGTAAAAAAATCGAAAGTAGAATTTTGAGGTGTGGATCTCGGATTCGGTTAACGACATTTAGGGGAAGTAAAGTCCTAAAACAATGACTGATGCATTTTGCACATGTATTTCAGTGCTGTGATTTTTTTTCCCGTGTCGTTTACTATTGTGTTTGACTGTTGAATTTCAACAGGATTGATAAAATCTTTATAAATGTAGAAATAACGAAATCAGTAACACGTAAATTTATTCGGTAAACATTTGATGAGAGTAAAATCCACAGTTCTAACATCCATAAGTAGTTCACACGCTATCGTAGATAAACTAAACGGAAAACAAGAAATATACATGCGACAGTAATATTACGCGGCTGCTTACATCCCTAGATCTGTGCAAATTTTAAGTCCCCGTACTGGCTATACCCGCTGCTTGATCTCAGGAATTTCTTTTTAATTGATCAATCCGCTGCATATTTGGCAAACAATAAGAATTGGGTCCGATGTACATTCACACAAAATTTCATTAGGATTGAGTGAAGGGCTTGGGAGTTAGAATTGTTTTTCTACAGTACATGTCAAGCACGACAATCGAAACTCAAATGCCCAAAACCTCAAAACTCGCTTAAAAATGAACGAATTGGTCTGGTCATTGGTACATAAATCAAGAATGGTACTGGGTTGAAATAAAAGGTTCAAATTGAAAGACCCAGTAATAGGGGACAGTACCTTTTTCTTGGAAACCTTTTAAATGAAAAGTTATTTGATTTTACAGACATTTTGATCAACAATTGTTTGGAAATCTGTTACCATTCTTGAGATATCTGAAAAAGAATGTTTTAGGGACCGGTCCCTTATTTCCTCATTGGGGCCGCTGAACCAAATTTTGAAGGTTGCATGCTGTTGAGTACATCATTTTGAGGATTTTTTCCTTTATACTGCATTTCAAAATAGTTCTCCTTTTTGAGTTAAAGGTGATCAAAGTTTTGGACTTTTGACCCCTAAAACTCCTAGTTACGTAACACATGAGAAAATCATTATACTGTGTAGTGTTTGCGAATTTACCTCGGGATCGAGATTGCAAGAATTGTGTTGTTGGACTTTCTAGATAAACATGTGTATTTGAATTCCCACGTGTGTTCTGTTGATTTATTCCCGTATTTACAAAGATATTACAGTGGCGACGAGGTGGAGCATTTTCGACTTATTTCGTATCAAGAGGACACTTGAATCATAAGCGAAATGACGAATATCGGAAAGCTTGGTTATTTTCAGGAGGGAAAGGAATCTTTCGTAAATTATGCGGAGAGGATGGAACAGTTTTTCGTCGCGAACGAGGTAAAAGATGAAAAAAAAGTGGCGGTGCTTTTATCAGTGATTGGACCCGCAACCTATGGAATTCTTAAGAACTTGTTACAGCCACAACTGCCGAAAAACACTTCGTTTGAGAACATTGTTGGTGCTTTGAAAAACTACTATATGCCTAAACCGTTAGTCATCTCTGAAAGATTTTAATTTAATAAAAGAAACCAGAAGGAAGGGGAAACGGTGAATGAGTACGTATGTGAACTGAAGAAACTTTCGGCAGACTGTGAATTTGGTGACTTTCTTAAGGAGGCTCTGAGGGATCGGTTGGTTTGCGGACTCAAATCAGAGGCCATACAGAAGAAGTTGTTGTCCGAAGCGAAGTTAGATTTCGATGGAGCAGTCAGAATAGCCACAGCAATGGAAATTGCCGATAAGGATACTCAATCATTCGCAGGAAATACAGAGTCGGTTTACTTCATGAATTTGAAACCTGGACAGAGAGGAAAACCGACATCAGCAGGCCCTAAGAAGCCAGGATATCGCAGTGGAGAGAAGCACTATTTGGATGCTGGTAAACACAGAAACTCTATTAAATGCTACAAATGTGGGAAACCTGGACTCATAGCTAAACATTGTAAAGTCCAGGGAAAAGTTTATTTGAAACAAGATAAGACTACCCATTATGTACAGGACAGTGATGAGGAGGAGGATCTGTCAATTTATTCCGTACACAGCACAAGCGAGGTCGACAAAGACAAGAGCTACTCAATTGGACTAAGCATCAATGGGTCAATAGTGCAATTTCAGTTAGATACAGGGAGTGCTCGTACAATCATGAATGAACACACTTATCAGAAAATGCTTACCGGCTGTAAGCTAATGAAATCAACAATCGTGCTAAGATCGTACACGAAGGAGATCATTCCCATTCTTGGTGAATGTAGTGTGACTGTTGTATATGGAGAGCAGCATCTGACGAATATGTCTGTGCTAGTCATAAAAGGGAGTCAGCCGTGCTTGCTGGGAAGAGACTGGTTATCAAAAATTCAGATTGACTGGAAGGAAATTTTCATGGTGACGAAGGACAGAATTGAACACTTGACAAAGGAGTATGCTGATCTGTTTGAGGAGAACCAAAATCCAATCAAGCATTTCAAAGCAAGCATAAAACTGAAGGAGGAATGTTCACCAATATTTTGCAAGGCAAGACCTGTGCCTTATGCTTTAAGAGACAAAGTTGAAGGAGAGCTCAAGAAACTACAGGAGAAAGGAGTTATCTATCCAGTCAAACACAGTGAATGGGCTGCCCCCATTGTCGTTGTGCCAAAGGCGGACAAGTCCGTGCGTTTATGTGGAGATTACAAAGTGACTGTCAACCGAGTGATCAGTGAAGAGCAGTACCCTCTACCAAACACTGATGACATGTTTGCGTCCCTTGCAGGAGGTCAGAAGTTCACAAAACTGGACTTAAGACAGGCATACTCACAGGTGGAGCTGGAGAGTGACTCAGAGGAGTACCTTACAATAAACACGCATCATGGACTATTTCGCTACCGAAGACTTGCGTATGGAGTAAGCTCCGCTAGCGCCATATTTCAGGCAATTATGGACAAGATCCTGTCAGGACTACCACAAGTAGTGTGTCGAATTGATGACATTTTGATCACAGCCCCCGATGATGAAACCCATTTTAAGACTGTTAAGGAAGTATTTCATCGCTTGAGCTAGTACAACATGACACTGCGGCAGGACAAGTGCATCTTCATGGTGGATCAGGTCGTGTACATGGGATTCATGGTGGACAAACACGGGATACATCCCACAGATGAGAAGATTGCTGCAATTCGTGATGCTCCTAGACCAACAAATGTGAAAGAACTAAAGGCTTACCTGGGTTTGCTGAATTACTATGGTTCATTTCTGCAGAATCTGAGTACTGTATTGCATCCTTTACATCACCTGTTGAAAAAGGGAGAGCAGTGGACGTGGACAGATGAATGTGAAAGCAGCTTTGAAGCAAGCAAGCAGATGATTACAAAGGGCAAGTTACTGGTATTCTACAACATGAAAAAACCTCTGCGGTTAGCTTGCGACTCATCAGCATATGGAGTGGGAGCTGTAGTCTCGCATTTGATGGAGGATGGCTCAGAGAGGCCGATCTCCTTTGCTTCTCGTACTTTAAGTTCCAGCGAGAGGGACTACGCTCAAGTGGAGAAAGAAGCATTGTCATTGATCTTTGGTGTGAAGAAATTCCACAAGTATCTGTGCGGCAGAACTTTTACCCTCATCACAGACCACAAACCATTCGTAACTATCTTTGGACCCAAAAATGGTATACCTACCTTAGCCGCAGCCAGGATGCAGAGATGGGCACTAATTCTCTCAGGATATCAATATCAGATTGTTTATCGTCCATCTCAGGAACATGGAAATTGTGATTCACTATCCAGATTGCCAGTAGAGGGGAATCTCGGTACAGAAGAATATGAGGATGTCTACTGCACAGGGCTGGACAACACAGAGCTACCCATATGTAACACAGACATTGCTCGTGCAACAAAGGTGGATCCTCTTTTAGCCCGGGTATTTGAACTTACCTTGAACGGCTGGCCAAGTCAGGTTAACGATCCAGAACTTTAACCTTTCTTTGAGCGCAGGAGCAGTTTGAGTATAGAACAAGGGATTATCCTTTGGGGGGTCCGAGTGGTAATTCCCATGGCACTGCGTAAACGGATCATGGAGGAGCTTCATGAAGAGCACCTTGGTATGTGCAGGATGAAGGCTCTTGCACGAGGATATGTATTGTGGCCAAACTTGGACAGAAACATTGAGGAGACAGTGCAGGCATGTCCATGTATGTCCGTCAGGAACAGTCCCCAGTCTGCCTCATTACACCAATGGATTTGGGCAACCAGACCATTTCAACGCATCCATATTGATTATGCAGAGTATAAGGGACAATCTCTACTTATTGTCAATGACAGTTATTCAAAGTGGTTGGAAGTCATTCCAGTGAGATCAACCACCAGTGTTAACACGATTGACAAACTTCGGATGCTGTTTGCGTCAACCGGATTACCAGAGGAAATAGTGAGTGACAATGGACCACAGTTCACGTCCCATGAATTTCGTGACTTTACACGTCAAAATGGTATAAAACATACCATTGTTCCACCGTACCACCCGCAATCCAATGGATTTGCTGAGCGAGGAGTACAGATAGTGAAGAAGGCCCTGAAAAGCAAAGATGTTGAGGGACGACAACAATCGCTAGAGCATTGATTAGCGAACTTCCTATTAAAGTATAGAGTTACTCCCCACACAACTACTGGTGTGTCACCCTCTGAGCTATTTCTGAAGAGGCAACTTAGAACGCGTCTCACACTGGTGAAGCCTGATATCGGGAAGAGTGTTGAGAAAAGTCAGCAGCGGATGAAAGACTTTCATGATCGAGGCAAGGTGAAGGTCAGACAGTTTGAAGAAGGAGACCAAGTGCAAGTGAAGACTACAATTTAGCCTGGGAAATGGAAGTGGCTACCTGGAACAGTAAACAAAGTTTGTGGTCCACTTACTTACCTAGTCCAAGTCGGAAATCGCAAAAGATTTTGTCACCTTGACCACTTGCTAGCGTGCAATGCTAAACTTCCACAAGCGTTGCCGCCCCTGAGCGACTTTTCCTTGAAGGAGCCAACAAGACCTACAGTGGATCTACCAGAGGAAGTGGATCTCCCGAATGCAGAACCTTCCAAGGAAGCAGGAAGTTCCCCACCAACTAGTCAAACGTCGAAGACACCGTCTACCACCAGTCGAGTGATGTCATCCAGGGCGGCGAACCAGTCAATGAACATACCCTCACCACGGCCCGTGCGTGAACGCAAACCCGTCCGTAGGCTCATTGAGGAAATCTGACTTACTTTGTGACATTTGGACGTTTCTTATGTTGAAAGTTTTGTTTGTTAATCTTCGTGTTTAAGGTTAAATCAAATCTGTTATTTTGGTGTACTTTAATCATTTGTTTAAATTCAAGAAAGAATTTAAGATTTTAAAAGGGAGGAGTGTAGTGTTTGCGAATTTACCTCGGGATCGAGATTGCAAGAATTGTGTTGTTGGACTTTCTAGATAAACATGTTTATTTGAATTCCCACGTGTGTTCTGTTGATTTATTCCCGTATTTACCAAGATATTACATACTGTTAGGCTTCATAACTGTAAGATTAATATATTTGTCTCTATAATCTATTACAAAATATCCCTCGTTGAAGAGCTATGGGCAAAATAATTTAGAGCCCTCTAGGTCCCTAATTTGAGGGGCCAGCCCTTTTTTTCTGAAATCAGCTGAAAGGTCTTGTAAACTCAAACTAATTTTACATTACATGTTTTAACAAAATATTTTCCAGAAAAGAGATAAAAGAGGAAAAGCACGAAAATTAACGACGCTTTTCATATCTCAATTTTCGAGCCCTACCGAGCTTTAGCGAATGTAGTGCTAGACATGTAAAACAACAACCATGCAAAACTTCAATCTTTCCTCTACAACTGTAGAAATTTGAGCGCAATATCTTTATACTTTAGGAGAACTGCCGCAGACAAAATACCCATATAAAAATCGTTAAAACGTCAATATCGCAAAAACGGATGTGACGTCATCAATGCAAAAAATTTGTTATCAAGTTCAGACCAATACGTATCACATCTGAAATTTTGATGGAGATCAACCGAGTCGTTGCAGAGAAATCGCGTGCACAAAAATCGGAAGAAAAACTAGACACGATCTCGTTGCGAGCAACGAGGAGGTCTTCCGTCCGATTTTTAGAAGAGGAAATGACCTTTCCTTTTATCTTCATCAACGAAACATATCAGGAAATGCAGATGTGATCTTAAAGAGCGATGGATGAAGAATTATACACCCCGTTTGATCCCTAATTTGAAGGACCAGCCCCATTTTATTTCATATTAAATAAGAGGTCTTTTGACCTAATAACACGTCTAATAACCTGTAATAAAAAGAAACCGAAGAAAAAAAGAGGGAAGACCCTAATAACAATAAGAATAGAAGGGTCTTCCGCTGAAGACGGAAAACCCTAATAATAAAAAATTGTTTTTGTCTAAATCTTAATTGAAGAGTGTTTTTCAACTTGAACTTTAGTCCAACAGCCCTTTTATGTTGAATATTTTAGTTAGAAAATTAAATAAAAAGGAGAGAATTACATATTAGAACACACAGCCTTGCAGATGTCTCAAAACATGGCTGACGCAAAATAATTCCCGAATTTGTCTTTGAATTTGGGGCGTTTCCGCCCGGGAGAGGAGCTGAGTTTTTGTATGAGATGAAAAACAACGTGTAAGATGTCCGAATTTGTGTTTGAATTTTGGGCGTTTCCGCCCGGGAGAGGATCTGAGTTTTTGTATGAGATGAAAAACAACGTGTAAGATGTCTATGCAGGTTTGGTAACAGTGCAAGGTCATTTGAAATATTGATGCGTGTTTGTGTTTGGGGGTGAAAAGACCTAAGCTTGGTTTTCGTCATAAATAAATTGAAAATAGAATTTTGAGGTGTGGATCACGGATTCGGTCATTACATGTAATACAGTAATCTAGAATTGAACTAGGTTGAAAATAAAGGTTAGAGATGAAAGATCCAGTAAAATCAGGCCAGAAAAACTAATTATTTTGTGAATAGGAGGAGGGGGAGGGGATTTTATGTTTTTGCTTGTTCACGAGTTTTCTCCTAAAGTATTTAAGAAAGAACTTTAAAATTTTCAGGGATGATAGAAAGTGTCCAGCCGCAGTGTACTACGCATATCCGAACGTCCGCCGTCACTTCCGGTCGTCACCGGAAGGAAATGAAAAACCTTAATTTTTCAATTTTTGGGATTCGAATTTTTTTATTATTTCATTCGATAGAGACGCCCTCAAAACTTATAAATATGAAATTTGTTTTAAAATCGATCCACGCATTCTTGAGCTTTTGGACCCCAAAATCCTGAAGCGAAGGTCCGCGTAGCTCAGTCGTTAGAGTGTTGGACTTGTGCCCAGACGACCCGGGTTCAATCCTTGAGTGCCGAATGTTTTCTCTCTCTTATTTGTGTTTTGATTAATTATTTCGTCTTTAAAATGATGGATTTGAATATTTTCGTTTTATTTTTGTCATAATTAAAAATAATAGCGGGTATTTTCAGTACAAATATGGAGCTCTTTTCTGTCAGCAGCACTCTAAATTTAGACGCTCGTTGCATTGCCGGTATCAAAGACCTGCCGAATGTTGGTTTTTTCTTAATTTTGTTTTGTTTACCGATTTTATCTTTAAAATGATCGATTTTAATGTTTTCCGTTTTATATTTATTTTATATAGAAATAATAGCGGCTTTTTTAAATTACAAATAGATAGCTTGTTTCTGTCAGCAGTTCGCTAAATTCAAACGCTCGTCGCATCGCAGGCATCAAAGACGTGCCGCCAAAGTACCCCTGCAGTACGCTGGGTCGCTTTGCCGGCATCAAAGAAATGCCGCCATTTGAATGACACACACAATATTTAGCAATGCACCCACGTTTAAGTAAGTATTCAACATGACCTTAAAAGGAGGACTGATTAGTATTTATTCACATATATAGATACACGCATGCATGTATATAAATGTGTTTATTGACTTACGTTGCTAATATACTGATTTCCTAAACACTATAAAAAAAACTAGAAAATCTCTCTCTCTCTCTCTCTCTCTCTCTCTCTCTCTAAAGTAAAAATGTTTTAGCATTTAAATAAGAACTTGTACAGGTAACATGCAGTAAATTGGATAGAGGCTAAATGTACATTGGCGTCATAAAAGTATACATGTATTTATTTCAAGTCACGGGATAATGTCTATGGATTCAAATAATTTGAAATTCATTGCTTAATGATTGTCTTCATACTGATTGGAAGTCAACGCTAAAAAGTCATTTTTATTAAAGATGGTGGACTTTTCCCTTTTTTTGTGCATGTCTATATACTGATACAAATCTGTTGCCTGTCTGGGATTAAGAAAAACCTCCAAAGTTTATACACGTAACTATACAAACGAACGGGTGACTGCTACAAGGTTTGAAAACTGACCAGCCGTTTATGAGTGTTTGAGCCTAAGATAAACAGATGTTAAAAAATCAATAGTTACATCTTTCAAACAACGCTTATACATTGTTCTAACATATGTATTTTGTTTAGAAATTGTGTAATTTGTGATATTTAGAATTTAATAGACCCCCCCCCCTCCAATTCATTGATCTTTGATCTTGGGCCTTTAATTTCAACTAAGTACCATTCTAGATTTCTGTACTAATTACCAGACCAATTCGTTCATTATTAACAGAGTTATGAAGTTTTTGGCATTTGAGTTTCAATTGTCGTGATTGACATGTACTGTAAAAAAAAATCATAACTCCCAAGCCCTTCACTCAATCCTAATGAAAATTCGTGAAAATGAACCTCGGACACCATTCTTATTGTCTGCCAAATATGCAGCGGATTGAACAATCAAGTCGAAATTCGTGAGATTAAACGGCGCTTATTGCCTATACCGGAAAATTAAATTTACACAGTACACGCACCGACCCCCCCCCCCACCCCCCTCTTATTCAGAAAATCATTTTGCTTTTCTGGCCTGATTTTACTGGATCTTTCATCTTGAATTTTTATTTTCAACCTAGTTCAATTCTTGATTACTGTACTACAAGTAATGACCGATTCCGAGATCCATACCTCAAAATTCTATTTTCGATTTATTTACGACGAAATTCAAGCTCAGGTCTCCCCCCCCCCCCCCCTCCAGACACAAACATGCATCAATATTTCAAATGACCTCGCACTGTTACCAAACCTGAATAGTCAGACATCTTACAGGTTGTTTATCATCTCATACAAAAACTTTGCTCCTCTCCCGGGCGGAAACGCCCCAAATTCAAAGACAAATTCGGGAATTATTCGCGTCAGCCATGTTTTGGGACACCTGCAAAGGATGTGTGTTCTAATCTCACCGGAGCCAAGATTTGTTCTTTCTCTCCTTTTTATTTAATTTTCTAACTAAAATATACAACATAAAAGGGTTGTTGGACTATAGTACAAGTTGGAAAAAAAAACACTTTTCAATTACTATTTAGACAAAAACAGTCTTTTATTATTAGGGTCTTCCGTCTTCAGCGGAAGACCCTTCTATTCTTATTGTTATTAGGGCCTTCCGTTTACAAAGACAGATCCTCTTTTTTCTTCGGTTTCTTTTTATTACAGGTCATTAGACCTGTTATTAGGTCAAAAGACCTCTTATTTAATATGAAATAAAATGGGACTGGTCCTATAAATTAGGGATCCAACGGGGTGTATAATCCTGCATCCATCGCTCTTTTAGATCACATCTGCATTTCCTGACATGTTTCGTTGATGAAGATAAAAGGCAAGATCATTTCCTCTTCTAAATATCGGACGGAAGACCTCCTCGTTGCTCGCAATGAGATCGTGTCTAGTTATTATTTTTTTTTTCTCCCACGTTTTCTCAAAAACGCTTCAGCCGATTTTGATAAAACTTTCAGATCTTGTTAATGACAAAATTTATAAGAAAAGTACGTGGGATTTTTTTGGTCGTCTCTTCCGGTCTCGAGATATTAAAGATTTTATGTTTTTGCTTGTTCACAAGTTTTCTCTAAAAGTATTTAAGATAGAACTTTTAAATTTTCAGGGATGATAGCAAGTGTCCAGCCGCAGTGTACTACGCATATCCGAACGTCCGCCGTCACTTCCGGTCGTCACCGGAAGGAAATGAAAAACCTTAATTTTTCAATTTTTGGGATTCGAATTTTTTTATTATTTCATTCGATAGAGACGCCCTCAAAACTTATAAATATGAAATTTGTTTTAAAATCGATCCACGCATTCTTGAGCTTTTGGACCCCAAAATCCTTAAGCGAAGGTCCGCGTAGCTCAGTCGTTAGAGTGTTGGACTTGTGTCCAGACGACCCGGGTTCAGTCCTTGAGTGCCGAATGTTTTCTCTCTCTTATTTGTGTTTTGATTAATGATTTCGTCTTTAAAATGATGGATTTGAATGTTTTTCGTTTTTTTTGTCATAATTAAAAATAATAGCGGCTTTTTTCAGTACAAATATGGAGCTCTTTTCTGTCAGCAGCTCTCTAAATTTAGACGCTCGTTGCATTGCCGGTATCAAAGACATGCCGAATCTTGTTTTTTTTCATAATTTTTTTGTGTTTAATGATTTTATCTTTAAAATGATGGATTTTAATGTTTTCCGTTTTATATTTATTATATATACAAAATAATAGCGGCTTTTTCCATTACAAATAGATAGCTAGTTTCTGTCAGCAGTTCGCTAAATTCAAATGCTCGTCGCATCGCAGGCATCAAAGACATACCGCCAAAGTACCCCTGCAGTACGCTGGGTCGCTTTGCCGGCATCAAAGAAATGCCGCCATCTCAATGACACACACAATATTTAGCAATGCACCCACGTTTAAGTAAGTATTCAACATGGCCTAAAAAGGAGTACTGATTAGTATTTATTCACATATACATGTAAAGATACACACATGCATATATATAAATGTGTTCATTGACATACGTTGCTAATATACTGATTCCCTAAACACTATAAAAAAAACTAGAAAGTCTCTCTCTCTCTCTCTCTCTCTCTCTCTCTCTCTCTCTCTCTCTCTCTCTCTCTATCTCTCCCTCTCTCTCTCTCTCTAATGTACAAATGTTTTAGCATTTAAATAAGAACTAGTACAGGTAACATGCAGTACATTGGATAGAGGCTAAATGTACATTGGCGTCATAAAAGTATACATGTATTTATTTCAAGTTACGGGATAATGTCTATGGATTCAAATAATTTGAAATTTATTGTTTAATGATTGTCTTCATACTGATTGGAAGTCAACGCTAAAAAGTCATTTTTATTAAAGATGGTGGACTTTTTCCTTTTTTTGTGCATGTCTATATACTGATACAAATCTGCTGCCTGAAGAAAAACCTCCAAAATTTATACACGTAACTATACAAACGAACGGGTGACTGCGATAAGGTTTGGAAATTGACCAGCCGTTTATGAGTGTTTGAGCCTAAGATAAACAGATGTTAAAAAATCAATAGTTACATCTTTCAAACAACGCTTATACATTGTTCTAACATATGTATTTTGTTTAGAAATTGTGTAATTTGTGATATTTAGAATTTAATATTTTGCGTTTAATATAGAAGTCACCTCCCTCCCTCCCCCCTCCCCATTTCATAAAATCATTTAGTTTTTCTGGCCCGATTTTCCTTGATCTTTGATCTTGGGCCTTTAATTTTAACTAAGTACCATTCTAGATTACTGTACTAATTACCAGACCAATTCGTTCATTATTAACAGAGTTATGAAGTTTTTGGCATTTGAGTTTCAATTGTCGTAATTGACATGTACTGTAAAAAAATCATAACTCCGAAGCCCTTCACTCAATCCTTATGAAAATTCGTGAAAATAAACCTCGGACACCATTCTTATTGTCTGCCAATTATGCAGCGGATTTAACAATCAAGACGAAATTCCTGAGATTAAACGGCACACGCACCGACCCCCCCCCCTCCTATTCACAAAATCATTTAGTTTTTCTGGCCTGATTTTACTGGATCTTTCATCTTGAATTTTTATTTTCAACCTTGTTCAATTCTAGATTACTGTACTACATGTAATGACCAAATCCGAGATCCACACCTCAAAATTCTATTTTCGATTTATTTACGACGAAAATCAAGCGCAGGTCTTTTCACCCCCTTCCAGACACAAAAACGCGTCAATATTTTAAATGACATCGCACTGTTACCAAACCTGAATAGTCAGACATCTTACACGTTGTTTTTCATCTCATACAAAAACTCAGCTCTTCTCCGGGGGGAAATGCCCCAAATTCAAAGACAAATTCGGGAATTATTTCGCGTCAGCCATGTTTTGAGGCATCTGCAAAGGCTGTCAATCGCAACTTCTCGGGCCTTCCGGCAAGCTCGGAAAAACACCTCGAATGTATTAACATCACCGGATGTTAGAATTTTATACAAAATGGAGTTGCTCCCCATTAAAATAAGTATCGGCTAGATTGTAAAACGTGTTCTATTTATTTCAAGTTTTACAAAAAGGGGGTTGTCATGGACGCCTAGGTAATACATTTGAGGTGTTTTTCCGAGCTTGCCGGAAAGGCCCGAGAAGCTGCGATTGCAAAGGCTGTGTGTTCTAATCTCGCCAGAGCCAAGATTTGTTCTTTCTCTCTATTTCTTTCTCTCCTTTTTATTTACTTTTCTAACTAAAATATTCAACATAAAAGGGTTGTTGGACTGAAGTTCAAGTTGAAAAACACTCTTCAATTAAGATTTAGACAAAAACACTCTTTTATTATTAGGGTCTTCCGTCTTCAGCGGAAGACCCTTATATTCTTATTGTTATTAGGGTCTTCCGTTTACAAAGGAAGACCCTCTTTTTTTTTCGGTTTCTTTTTATTACAGGTTATTAGACGTGTTATTAGGTAAAAGACCTCTTATTTAATTTGAAATAAAATGGGGCTGGTCCTTCAATTAGGGATCCAACGGGGTGTATAATTCTTCATCCATCGCTCTTAAAGATCACATCTGCATTTCCTGATATGTTTAGTTGATGAAGATAAAAGGCAAGGTCATTTCCTCGGACGGAAGACCTCCTCGTTGCTCGCAACGAGATCGTGTCTAGTTATATTTTCTATTTACATGAAAATAAAATCTTCGTATACATTCCAAATTAATCTTAGATTTAAGAAAGCTTTAATTCTGTAACAGTTGTCACTATTCACAATTGCTCCACCTGTAAAAACATCTTATTAATGTATAGAAAAATCATATGCTAGGAAAGGGGAAAAGCTCATTAAAAAAAAAGCCGACCTACCTATCCTATTTTAAAATCTGATGAAATAGGAAACACACATATTTATTTTGTTTTGGCCTTATTACCCTCATCTGATCAAAATAACGACAGAGTTCTCAAAACCCAGGGACCCGTTTTTGTCTCATTTTGGAGTTTACGTTTTCTTTATATCTTAATCAATTCACTACATACGATTAAAAATGTATGAAAAAGCTATCCTTTTTAACAAGCTTTAGAGGAAATGAAAAATCTAATACAAATGACGAATTTTAAAAACTCGTTTAAAGGCTCATGTGATAGTTTAGGAAGTAGACATGGTAAATGTAGAAGCTACCTATCCCGTTCGTACATACGTCCCTGGTCTGTTACGAAAAGTCAGGGAAACTTGAGTCGAACATGGGTCGAAGCATAGATCGTCTTCAGTTCCGACAATTACATGTTAATATGAGGGCTTGCAAAGAGAAGTGGATGTAGGCTATGCCTGTCCACTTCTCAAAAGAGAATACCTTAACTCATTTAGCGATTCGTCCCCGACCCTCCAAAACGAAAGTAGATTTTACAAGAAAGAGAAAATATATGATTTATCCACATCCTCTCGATTTCCGAGTTCCCGTAGTTTTTGGTGTCATTATAGAGTGGTATCATTTTATAAGTTTCTATGTTCAGTTTGCACACTGTAATGGCTATCAACTAAAATCACACTCCTCCTTTATAGTCAACTGCTTTGTTCTGTAGCTCGGTAACGATAATTCCACAAATTTCGAGTCCAAAATAAAGCAATCACTTTAAATGAAGTCTACTGATACGTAAATAAAAAAAATACCTAGAAAAACACGGAGAAACACAGTGAAACACATACAACTCTTACATTCTCATGAATCAGACCATAGACAATTTTTTCATTGATGACGTTACTTCCGTTTTTGAGATATCGTCGATTTTATGATTTTTGCACGGGTATTTTGTCGGTGGAACTCCTCTTTAATTATTGCAGATATAAAGTGTAAATTTTCAGATTTGGTAGACAAAAGACTGAAGTTGTGCATGAACGTCTTAAATCATTTCATCTCAAAAAGCACCGACGCTCGCCTGGACCCTGAAATTGAGGCTAAAAAAGTCAAAAATTTTCGTGTTTTTCTTTCTTTATCTCTTTTCTGGAAAATATTTTGTTAAAACACATAATGTTAAAAACGTTAAAATTTACAAAATCTTTCATTTGATACCAAGAAAAAGGGACTGGCCCCTTATATTAGGGACCTAGAGGGCTCTAAAATATTTTATCTATAGCTCTTAACCGAGGGATATTTTGTAATAAATTTTGGAAGCAAATATGTTTATCTTACAGTTATAAAGCCCGACAGCATAACGATTTTGTCTTGTGTTACGTAATTAGGGGTTTTAAGGGGTCAACAGTCCAAAACGTTGATCACCTATATCTCCAAAAGAAAAAAATATTTTGAAATGCAGTATAGAAGAAAAGATGCTCAAAATGATATACTTAAAACATGCAGCCTTCAAACTTTGGTTCAGCGGCCCCTATAAGGAGATAAGGGACCGGCCCCATAACTATTTTTCTCAGATATCTCAAAAACGGTAACAAGTTTCTTAACAAATGTTGAGCAAAATGTCTTTAAAATTAAATAACTTTTCATTTGATACCCAGAAAAAGGGACTGGCCCCTTATATAAGAGACCTAGAGAGCTCAAAAATATTTTATCTATAGCTCTTTACTGAGGTATATTTTTTAATTGAATTATAGAAGCAAATATGTTTAACTTACAGTTATGAAGCCCGACAGCATAAGGATTTTTTCATGTGTTACGTATTTAGGGGTTTTAAGGGTCAAAAGTCCAAAACTTTGATCACCTGTATCTCCAAAAGGAAAACTATTTTGAAATGCAGTATAGAAGAAAAGATGCTCAAAATGATGTACTTAACAACATGCAGCCTAAAAAATTTAGTTAACTGGCCTTAATAAGGATATAAGGGACTGACCCGTTTTTTTTTTTTAGATATCTCAAGAATATTAACGAATTCCTAAACACTTGTTGAACAAAAATATTACACCTGATACAAAATAATATCTGGTCCATAGAATGTAGACCCTGTTTTACTGTTTTAAATTATATTTAGCTGTTAAATAGCAAAATCAAGATCGAACATAAATCTCAGATTCTAAATTCAGACGGAAGACCTCCTCGTTGCTTGCAATGTTGTCTAGAATGTTGTCTAGTTAAGGTCTTCCGTTACAACGGAAGACCTTATAGTGATTGTAATGTTTTTAAGGTCTTCCGTTACAACGGAAGACCTTAAAGTGATTGTAATTTATTATTATTATTAAGGTCTTCCGTTTTCAGCGGAAGACCTAATAGTGATTATAATGTTTCTTTTTATTATTTAGGTCTTCCTATTCCAACGGAAGACCTTATAGTGATTGTAAGGTTTTTTAAGGTCTTCCGTTTCCAACGGAAGACCTTATAGTGATTGTAGTGTTTCTTATTTAGGTTTTCCGTTGAAAACGGAAGACCTTATAGTGATTGTAGTGTTTTTTCTTTCTGTGTTTGTTTCTTCCCCCCCCCCCCATTTTGTCGGCAGAATTTCTCAGAGATGGCTTGTTAGATTTTCGTGAAATTTTCAAGACTGATAGAGAATGATAATATCTCGAGGCATGTTTCTCATTTTTTTTACAAATTTATTTCTGGTCGTCCGTTTCCTGTCCCGCGTCAAAAAACCTTGTTCCCTCGAGATCTTAAAAGCTTGTACTTTCGAGATTTCAAAAACAGTGACGACTTGAACATCGAAACTCTGTGGGATGATAGACCTGTGTATGTAGATGTGTTTAAACTATTTTGATTTGTTCGTCGTAACTTCTGGTCGTCACCGGAAGCACTTCAAAAATAATTATTGTTACGCATTAAATTCCTTTTCCATAAAAAAAAATATATAAGAATAAATCTATACATATGTCAACTATGCAATATCAAATCAACAAAAACATTCTACTTCCTGTGAGATATCTCAATTATCTCAGGTAGCTTTTTAAAACACATTTTGTTCCCTTGAGATCTCAGAAAATATAAGCGATCAAGACAAGAAACTTTAATGGATGATAGACATTTGATTGAAGATGTGTTTAACCGGTTTCATTTTGTCTTCCGTCACTTCCGGTCCACACCGGAAGGGTTCAAACAAATTGAGCTGTTAATCAGTTTAACTGTTTTCCTTTGATATTTTTAGTTAGATAAATAAACAATAATGTACAATAAGCAAATATACAAGAAATATTTAATACAATTTATATTGAGCTTTTCCGTTTGTCCGTTTCCTGTCCTGAGACAAAAAACCTTATTTCAACAAGATCTCAAAAACGGTAACGACTTGAAAAACTAAACTTTGTGGGATGATAGACTTATGTATGTACATTTATTAACACTATTTTGTTTTATCCGGCGTGACTTCCTGTCTTCAAAGGAAGTACATCCAATTTTGTCTTTTTAATATATTTTGGTTATTTAGCATTGAAGTAACATTTTAGCAATAGAAATACGAAAGGTCATCTGCACATGAAAAAAAACAAAAAATGTTCTACTTCCGGTAAGATATCTAAAAAATCTCAGCTAGCTTTCTTTTATAAAAACAAAGCACCAACAAGATTTCAGAAACTGAGAGAGATCAAGGCACAACATTTAAATGGATAATGGACATTTGATTGAGCATGTCTTTGAAGGGTTTTATTTGGTCGTACGTCACTTCCGGTGTTCACTCGAAGCGTTCAAGCAATAGATGTTTTCATTTTTTAACTTTATATTTTTTAAACATTTTTTCAATTTGATGAACAGTAACGTACCGTAGGTAAAAGCACTTAAATATATACTTTTAATTTCTTAATTCACTTCCGTTTGTTCGTTTCCGGTCCCGAGACAAAAACCTACAAATACATTGTCTCAACGAGCTGTTATAACTAACAAGAACTTTTAAGAAAGACAAAATAATGTATAAAATATGTTTACTATGTTCTGTATGATCCGTCGAAACTTCCGGTCGTCACAGAAAGTACTCAGAAATTGACTTTTTGTCTTTTTCTTTTGTTTATTTCTTGGGAGTTCCTGTACAGTATATACAATATATCCATTTTCTGCTTACAGGAGAAATAGTTTTTTGTACAGATTAAAACATGAGGAAAGGAAGACCTTTTTGTTGCTATAGCAACAAGAGTCTAGTTATTTTTGTTTTCCCTTTTTTGTCCACAAGATTTCTCAGAGATGGCTGGATGGATTTTCCTGAAAATTTTAGGACTGATAGAAAATAATAATATCTTTAGGGGTTTTTTCATTCTTTCAAAATTCACTCCCTGTCGTCCGTTTCCTGTCCCGCGACAACAAGCTATGGACAATGAGATCTCAGAAACGATAAAGACTTAAACATCCAAACTTTAAGGAATGATACACCTATAGTTGTAGATGTGTTTAAACTATTTTGTTTTTTCGTCGTAACTTCCGGTCGTCACCGGAAGCTATTCAAAAATTATGCTTTTACGCATTTAATATATTTTACGGAAAATTGAAATATAAGTATAAATGCTTACATATGTCATCTTTCCGATGTTAACTAAACATAAAACATCTACCAGAAAATGTGTTTCACCGTTTTTATTTTCCAACCGTCACTTCCGGTCCACACAGGAAGAGTTCAAACAAATCGAACTGTTTATTAGTTTAACTGTTTTCTTTTGATATTTGTAGTGAGTTCGATGAACAATAAAGTACAAAGGGCAAGTATACAAAAAATATTTAATACAATTTACATGTAGCATTTCCGTTTGCCCGTTTCCTGTCCCGGGACAAAATACCTTCTTTTGAAGAGATCTCAAAACCGGTGACAACTTGAACAATCAAACTTTGTGGGATGATAGACCTACATGTAGTAACACAATTTTGTTTTTATCCGGCATAACTTCCGGTCGTCACATGAAGTACACCTAATTTTGATTTTTTTAAAATAGTTTGGTTATTTAGCATTGAAGTAACATTTTAGCTATAGAAATACAAAAGGTCATTTACACATGGTTAAAAAAGTTCTACTCCCGGTGAGATATCTCAAATATCTCAGGTAGCCTTCTTTTTTTTAAACAAAGTACCCACAAGATCTCAGAAATTGTAAGAGATCAAGACACAAAACATATACAGATAATGGACATTGATTGAACATGTGTTTCACGGGTTTCATTTGGTTCTACGTCACTCGAAGCGTTCAAGCAATAGAACTTTTTTTTAAAACTTTTAATTTTCTAAAAAACATTTTACTCATCTTACTGTGATGAACAGTAACGTACCGTAGGTAAATGTACTAAAATATCTACTTTCCACTTCTTAAATCACTTCCGTTTGTTCGTTTCCAGTCCCGAGACAATAACCTTTTTTCAACGAGATATTATAACTAACAAAAACTTTAACATCCAAACTTTGAGGAAAGACAAAATGTATATATTTATCCATTTTCTGTTTACAAGATAACTGGATTATTTGTGCAGATTAATAAATGAGGAACGGAAGACCTTTTTGTTGCTATAGCAACAAGAGTCTAGTTATTTTTTTTTTTGGTCCTTCTCAAAGATGGCTGGATAGATTTTCCTGAGCCTAGGTCTTATAGAGAACAATAATATCTCTAGGGTTTTTTTCTTTTGTCAAAAATCATTTCCAGTCGTCCGTTTCCTGCCCCGAGTTGTAAAAGCTTGTACATTCTAGATCTCAAAAACGGTGACGACTTGAACATCCAAACTTTGTGGAATGATAGACCTGTAGCTGTAGATGTGTTTAAACTATTTTGTTTTGTTCGTCGTAACTTCCGGTCGTCACCGGAAGCACTTCAAAAATAACTACTTTTTCACATAAAATTCCTTTTCCATAAAATAAATATTAAAGTATAAATTTATGCATAGGTTATCTATGCGATGTTATATCAACAAAAAAATTCTACTTCCGGTGAGATATCTCAAATATCTCAGGTAGCTTTTTTTCAACACATTTTGTACAAACAAAATCTCAAAAACTATAAGTGATCAAAGTACAAAACTTTCATGGATGATAGACATTTGATTCAAGATGTATTTAACCGGTTTCATTTTGTCTTTCGTCACTTCTGGTCCACACAGGAAGAGTTCAAACAAATAGAGCTGTTCATCAGTTTAACTATTTTTCTTTGATATTTGTAGTAAAGTTGATAAACAATTAAGTAGAAAGGGCAAGTACAAAAAAAAAATTAAATACAATTTACATTGAGCACTTCCGTTTGTCCGCTTCCTGTCACGTGATAAAAAACCTTGATTCCTAGAGATCTAAAAAAGGGTGACGACTTGAACAATCAAACTTTGTAGGATGATAGACCTATGATTTTCATGTGTTTATTTACAGTATTTTGTTTTGTTCGGCGTAACTGGAAACACTTCAAAAAATTGTTTATTTTCTAATTTAATTCATTTTACATAAAATTAAAATATCAGTATACAATCTTACAAATGTCATCTATATAATGTTAAATTAGCAAACACAAACGTTGATATATCTTAAATATCTCTATGTAGCTTTCCTTTTTACAAAATTAATGTGATGTCCGCGATATGTTTGTCACTGTAAGTGATTGAGACACGAGGCTTTCATAATTTATAAAAATTTGATTGGTGATGTGTTTAACGGGTTTTATTTTGTCAACTGTCACTTCCAGTTCTTATCGGAATGGTTCAAACAAATCATGTTTTTAACAAGTTTAACTGACTTTCTTGGGTGTTTCATCTAGCCTGATAAACAGTGATGTACGCTAAGCAAATGCACGAGAAACACCATTTTTTGTTTTTTTGAAATCACCTCCTTTTGTCCGTTTCCGGTCCCGAGACAAAAATATTGTTTCAAAGAGATCTCAGATTTGTCACAAAAGTGAACAACCAAACTTTGAGGAAAAGTAGACTTATGACTGTACAAGTGGTTAACATTTTTGTTTAGTTCGGCGTTTCTTCCGGTCGTCACAGAAAGTGCTTCAAAAATTGATTTCTTTTTCATTCTCGTTGTTTTACATTTAAGTAACGTCTGGATATATCATTCACAATAATTATCATATCCACCTTTTTTTCTATGTGAGAGAAGCAACGTCTTACAGTTAAATTGATACATGTATATCAAAACGGGAGACCTTTTTGTTACTTTGGCAGAAAGAGTCTAGTTATTTTTATTTTTTGCTTGTCAGGATTTTGGGTTAGTTGTTCCCCTTCCACACTTTCCAAAACAATGCTTCGTTCCTGCAGTCTCCTTACCACTCCATAGATTTAAACAAATATAAGTTCAAGAAGTATTTTAAATCCGATACAGTTCATAAAATACTGCACAAAGTATGGGCCGTATGCTTTATTTGCGGCAAAAGAAGACATAATCTTTAACGCCAGACAGGGTTTTTGCATGAGGAATTTAAATCTTTTACATCATTTAAAACAGTCATTGTATTTTATGAATTCAACTCCCTTGTCAATTACAAATAATCTGCATTGTCCTTTAATAAAACTGCAGCATATATTTCGTATCATCAATGTCTTGTCTTTAGCGATCACCTCCAGTACACAACACTGCTGATACTAAAGCAGTTTTAGGACAAGTTTTTATAGTATCGCTCAAGATATGGGCCTTGCGCTTCATTTATTTCCTGTATAACATTTTATCGTAAAGCAGAGGTTAAATTTTAATCTTTTACATCGTTCAAAACAGCCATTGTGTTTTGTCAATTCAACTCCCTTGGACAGAATTGATTGTTATCGATTCTGAGTAAGACTAAGATGGTATCACATAAACGGGGTGTCTTTTACTGAGGGGTCCTGAAGCTAATTAAGTTTGACGTCATAGACATCAATTCAAACTGTCTTTGTTTATTGGTTTGGTGGCTTTAAACTGTAGATTAGAAGTTGTTGGGATGAAGTAAAAATAATATTTAAATACACAATGAAATCGTCATCTTTTTATTATTATTTTGTTTTAAGCATAATCATATTGGTTTGTCCGATATTTATGACACTAAGTAATAACTTAAGTTTTAAACAGAAATAATGAATCGAATGAAACATATCATTTGCATGTACATGAAGAACAGTATGGTATAAGGTTAAAAAAAAGAACATACCGATTTTCTAATGAAATTATTTTTGTCCATGGAACTCTGATTAAACATTAAAATAGCTGGTAATTTCTCGTCTGTAGAAAGTTAGTTAACAAAATTAATGAGATATTCTGTAGGGCGTTAGCCGGTAGCTGGAACAACTATGGGATTTAAATATTAAATGCGTTATTTGAATTTTACACAAAATGCTCCTCTTAATGCTATTCTTTAAAAATGTTACCGATACTATCGAGTGATTTAGATAAGGAATTGTAACTGATTCAGTCAATTAAGGGTAATAAATGTACATGTAATATATGGAAATACTTAAGGAATTAGGAATCATTCTTTCAGTATTATGTGGTGCTAATTTCAGTCGGGCTTTATGATAAATTTGACCACAGTCCGACCGAAATTATTACCTAATAATATTAAAACACGATTTCTTATTACTTATATTTAAGGTTTGCGGCTTGCATTTTTTAGAGGTTGTACCAAAGTTACATACCATTTTGTTCACTATACTAAAGTCTTTTTTCTCATGAAATTCAAATGAATTTTGCCCGTCCCGTTTTATAACTACAAAAGGTCAAAGTTCATGATTTCCAATCTTCATTTAATTGAAAAGTAAACAATTTCGTGAAAATATGTACATTTTATATGTGACTATTACGGAGGTTATTTATGCTTAAAATGTTCGAAAATAATATCATTATTATTATCATGATTCACTTTTATTAATTTCTGATAAACTATCTTAAAATAGAATAAAATGCAACAAAAGTCTTAATTTTGGACTACTATTATGTAAACGAAAATATCTTATTTGAAACCTTTCCAAGTCCACCGATTTCAGGAAAAACGTATCTTAGAATATGTGTAATCTGATGTTTCTAAAACACTATTCAAAACCATATGATGCGGATTTCGTTTTCGTGGAAATTGATAAAATGCTTTTGTCCTCTTATTTTTTCATTGAAACTAAAAAAAAACGCGAATTAAAAAAAACTGAAATCAACTATGACGTCATATAAATTTTGACGTCATAACTGAAATAAAGGGTATTTGGTGTTACGTCACAATGAAAATGTGTGATTTATCTCCCTGTAACCGCAAACCTTACCTTAAATTATTTCCAGTTTGTACGACTAAAATAAATTTGCAAAACCACTATTTTTTTCATTTAGCACATAGCATGAATTTTTCTAGTCGTTTCAGAAAGTTTGATATTGGTTTTATTAGTTGATAAGGAATATGACCATGACTTAGCATTGACCAAGCCTTATAGATTGATATGTTACTCTATTACACAAGCCCGTGTTCAAATACGTGCAAGCGTCACAGAGAAATAGGAAAACTAAAGACATTTGCTTATAGATATTCAGATTAAAAATTTATTTTTTTTAAACCATAAGTTTGTATAATTTTTACTTTTTATGTAAGACAAGATGTACAGACCCTGAAACGTACTACTACACCAAAAAAGCGTGCGACTTTCGTGCGAGAAACGTTTCGTGTAAACCGTTTAGCGTTTCGTGTAAACCGTTTAGCGTTTCGTGTGAATCGTGAAGCGTTTCGTGTAAACCGTTTAGCGTTTCGGGCAAAGCGTGCAGCGTTTCTGGCAAAGCGTGTAAATCGTTTCGGGCAAAGCGTGCGAGAACCGTGTGAAACGTTCATCAGATTTCATTCGGAACTCTCTGACAGTTTAATTGTTTCAAAATAGCGCTCGTGTTAAACATTACTTTAAACTGTTTGTGATCGGCAAAACTCCTATGAGATATTCTCGTGAAAAAAATCTATAAGAAATGATATACTTATCTTTTTACAAAATTGAATTAATTTTTAACAAACAAAAGAAAAGTACGCGTATTGAAAGAAGACTAGTTACTGAGACTATTCGGCTGTGTACAACCAGTACACATAACCTCGGACATCGGGAAGACCTGCACCTGGCTGAACCTGTCAATCAAACTCTGTGTATTCGTTTTCATTGCATGATCACTCGTCTCTTGTTTTGTCAATAGCCAATAGAAATTTAATGACTTGAAGGTAGACGGAATCAGTATTTGATGATGCACACAATTTCAATGATAGATTATTCAACATTAATTTGTACAAAATTAAATGTAAACATAGAAAAGAAATATTCTGTTCATTTCTATGAAATGCAGGAAGTAAATTCTTCTGAATCCCGATTAAAAATATTTCTACAAGTTATTATTTTAATTATTTAAACACTGATAACGGAAAACAACAAGTAATCAACACACTGAAATTTTCTTAAAATGTACACATGCAATTAATTATTATGTGAATCTATATGCACTGTACTAAATTCAAATAGATTATGATAGATATATTGTATGCCGTTATGCGGGGCGCCGGTTATGTATACGAATATTGAGACACAAATTTAAATCATTTTTTATTTTTTGTTCTATCCGAAATAGTAATGACAACTTTCTTTGTTTAATCGATTGATTTTTTTTTCTGTGATATTATGTACGGAACATTTATTTACGCGAATGATTCGGCATAAAAAAAATTATTCGGTTGTTTTATAGCATTTTTCTAACTTATGTGACTAATTTTATTTTACATAACTTTCAAAATTATCAATGTAAATAATTACAGGTTTATTTACTATTACATGTAGTATTTTTACATCGTATTCTCTGAAACTAATAAAAATATTAATGTGAGAAGAACAAAAAAATCCCGCCGAATACTGAAAAACCGATTTCAGTTTGTAATCATACGGATTTTATTTTTGGTATTAAATATTATGTTACAGTAACTTTTTTCTCTGGAATTTTTATTATTTACGGCACTGATAAGAATCATGGATATTTCTTTTGAGCAATAAATATATTTATAGAAGTAATATTTTTGGCTAATTCTGTGAATAAATAGTTTTTTGCTTTAAATAAAAGTACCATATTAATTTAATTAATCAATTCAACACTTATGTACATATATGTTTCTAATATCGGTATTTTTATTATTTCGTGTTTTCTTAAAATTAATTCTCACTAACAGAGTCAGTCAGGGTAAAAATCCGAGAGGAACCGAATCGATCAGGATAAAAGCGTGTCCAAAGAGTGTAAAAAGCGAGCAAATCGTTTCGTGCGAGAATCGTTTCGTGTAAACCGTTCAGCGTTTCGTGTAAATCGTTTAGCGTTTCGGGCAAAGCGTGCAGCGTTTCGTGTAAACCGTTCAGCGTTTCGTGTGAACCGTTTAGCGAGCGGGTAGCGAGCGTGCAGCGAGCGTGTGGTGTAGTAGTACGTTTCAGGGTCTGTATGTTACAAAGGTTTTTTTTATTTGAAAATGACACACAACTTCAAATAAACCAATAAATACTCGCTCGAACCAGTTTTTGCTTAATAAACCGCTTTTACTCTTTATTGTAGATAAAAACGGCCATTTGACCTGTTGAAATGACGTAAAATTGTACAAAATTAAAACGTAACGTCAGGCGTATTGATACGTTTTTGACGTTAGTCTAACTATGACGTTTCATTCTTTATACGATATAAAATAATTTTCTAGCCAATCAAAAAGCGTGTTACAACCAGAATTAAATTATTTATTATTAAAGCCTGTCTTATAATAACATTTTAAAGGAATTACTGTTATAAAATATCATTAATTCTGTTAGCAAATCTATGTGAAAAAAAGATACATTACAGTCTGAATGTTTGTTTTAAGGTTAATTTCAAGGTCTAGACTAATACAGGGTATTTGCAAGTTGTAAAATGCAAATACAAGCAATAAACAACGATTTTCGAGTGAAAATGGCGTTAAATAGCAACTATAAAATCTAATGCCAAAAGAGCAAATGCTATTCATTACGGCATGTTCTCTAAATAACGTTGTTTATTTCTTAATTTTTGAAGTTTGAAGTTTTCAAAGCGTTTGCCAGGCAAAAAAAAATAGTTCAGTCTTTGGTGGTTAAAATTCTACCCATTGTTATACACATGTAGTTTCGGTACATTTATAAGTATATATCACTCAAAAAAAATCTGATAGTTTGAAATATATATCAGATCCTGCACATTCACCAAGATGCTAAAGCTGCTTTGAAACCTTCCGCATTCAAATGTCAGCACAAGATTCACGGACATTCACTTTTATACGCAATACAAACACAAGAACAATTCTGTTTTGTTTTAAATACAGTATCATCAAAAAAGAGAGAATAACTATAATATCTTAAATAAAAGAATAATTTGACATATCGTAAAATGTCTACATTTCAAGTCAAATCCGGTTAATTCCTTTTCTCACCCCCCCCCCCCAACCAAACAGATTAAAAAATAAATAATCGATCAAATTCGCTGCGCCAATATTAATCACGTTATTTACCAAATTAACTTTCTTGTCGACCATAGAGGCAAATTCAATTTTTAAAAAGTAGAGAAATACTTGTAATGAACCTGTTTATTAAAGCAACATCGAAATATAATCACAAACTGAACCGACTACGCTTGTATGGCCGAAACTATTGGGTTTAAGAATCTCTGGGGCCGAGCAAACCAAGGGCCGAACTGAGAAAATGCCAAAAGGACTTGCTACCCATGCAAATGTATTTGTATGCGGCGCAGCCAATGCCATTTGTTTGTTATGCTATAAGACAAGTACCCTTTTTTTGTCGTTCATCTAGTTTGAATTTATTGAGCTATACACAGCAAAATGTGCTACATATGTTTTTCATATGTTAAACATATGTTTAACATACGTTTCTTCACATACGTGAAACGTATAAAAATACCCCGTATGTTTAACATACGTATTTAAACACATGTTTTTCATATGTTTTACGTATGTTTAACATATGTATTTTTTATTTCCATTTGTTTAACATGTGTGGCTAACCATATATTTTATATGTTAAAATCTACCCATTTATATGTACTAAGGAATACACTAAAATACTTTACGTTAAATTACTTAGTAAGATTTTACAAAAACAAAAATCAAACAAAGAACTACAATAACACACATGTTCAGATCACATTCAATTTAATCTTAAGCAGCTCCATTACAAAATCAGTCTTCTAAATCGTCTTCAAAATTTCAAGTTTCTGAAAAAGAAGATAATAGTATTTGTAAATTAAAAACATCATATAATCTACATTTGCAATAAATCTACTTAAATAAACAATCCTAGCTGTTCATTAATATGGTGATACAATAACCATAACGAGGATATTGGATTGTCTGAAATTTTATACTTGAGAAATTAGATCTTTTTTAAAACCACAATCATATCACACCTCACAGCCTACTCAATATTCAGGGTCATGAACCCTGGGGAGCATTCATCATTGTCCCCAAGAGAGACAACTCTTGAAAACGTGCATTAACTATAGTCCGTTTCTTAATCTTATTAAAATAAATAAATTGAGAAAAGTTTTCATAGTATTTTAATTATAAATAATACATATAACAATGAGTAAAAGGCATGAAAAAGGCATGAAAGAAGTACATTTATTTATCAAATATAGTAGGCTGGTACATGTACCTGGTGAATATTAAATGTATATTGCTTGTAGGTACATGTATAAATCTACACAACTACATTCAATTAATACACTGTGTTATGTAAACTTAAAAAAAATACACAGTTTGTAAGAGATGTTTTTTAAAATGAATTTTCTTAAAATGAAAAATAAATTAATGAAATTGCATATATCATTCTAAAAAAAATCATAATACTAATAGACACGAAGTTCAACATAAATAAAGTGATACATTAGATGGATAGGATATAATGTACAGCAATTCAAGATTTAGATGTCATTTTTCATATGAAAGGTAATTAAAACTCCATACCATTTAAACAATGAAAAGGTTGCAGAAGGCCTATTTGTATCTAGTTGAATATATTGAAAATAAACTAATGACCTTGTATACATCATTTTCAGAAAAAAAAGAGTAATAAACATGCTGTTCAAGAAACTTAAGTGATATATTATAGGAATCAATAGGATATACTGTACAGCAATTTTAATTATATACGTTTCAAAACATTGGAATAAAGGGGAAAAAAACTTTTATAACTTATTTAGATTAAATAATATTTTTAAAAAATATTAATATTTGTATTTCATTGCTAAAACTGAATATTTTTCTGTCAATTTTCATTGCTAAAACTGAATATTTTTCTGTCAATTTCTTCTGTTCATGAACAAGACCTATACTTTTATCAGACACTTTTATATATATTATGTCCATTTCCCATTGTAACTAAGTATTTTTGTTCTGTTTGTATACAAAAGAGGGACTTAGACACGATTTGAGCTTAAAATTCAAAATTTTATATTTCCATTTTCAATATTTAGAATGGTTGATATGGGTATTTTTAATGCTTTGTCAACATTTGAAAGTCAAATACTGAGTTAAAAGAAAGATAAAGAATTAAATATTCTTTGTTTTGTAAACAAAGCGCGAGTCTTGTTATTGTTTACATATGTGTTTTATTGGTGTAAGTTTCATTCAAATGTTGCTTTTTTCTATTAAAAATATCATTTTTGATCACATCGAATCAGTTTACCTTCTTTTCTATGAATCATTTTCTTAAAGAAGTGGTATTTTCATACTTTATATTATTTGTAAACAAACATAAGACTCGAGCTTTGTTTACATAACAATAAATTCTTACCCCTGTATCTCTCTTATAACTTAACTTCTAACATTCTAATTATGGTCAATTATTCAAAATGTGCAAGTAAATCATTTTATGCATAACAAAATTGAAAAAAAAAATTTGATCTAAAATCGTGTCCAAGTCCCATTAAAAAAAACTTGTATAAAATAGTAAGCCTAAATTCCAATTAGAAAAAAATAGCTGCTTCCAAAAATGTTACATGTATATGAATATGTTATATAAAAACATATGTTAGATGGATGGGTAGGAAAAATACAAAAAAGTGCACTCGATAAAAAGTTTGCTGGTATTCATTATGTGAACACAATTCATCCAGTAACATTTAAAGTTATGCAACATAAATAAGAATGTTATGAATGATGTGTATAGAACAAATTCTTCTGTCGTTGGCTCCATAAATCTTGAAAAGATGGTGTGAGTTGGTAAAAAGGCAGAATAAGGTTCCATTCTAATCCTCATGCATTCCATTCAAGAACTATTCATTAATGTCATGGTCTGGAAACTAAGATAGAATAAACATAAAGTGTTAAGAGAATTACATGTAATTTTTGCAAACATTGTGCACTCATCAAATACTTACATATATAATACTTACTTATGTATATATTCAATGAAGTTATTTATGGAATGTGCAATTATTAACAATGTAATCTTTTCTAATATTGTACATACATGTATTACATCATTAAGGTCTTCCGTTGGAAACGGAAGACCTTTCTATTATTGTGCGGGTTAAGATTTTTCTTATTTTTTTTTTTTTTTTTGTTTCCTAGACGCGAACTTTGAGGCTTCATATCTTGCTCATTTCTGAACGGTTTTTGCTCATATTTTCAGGGCTAATGTACTTTACAAAACACTATCTTAAGCAATTCATAAAATTTAGAATTCCCTTTTCGTTAAAGAGTTATTCCCCTTTTAAAAATTTTTAGGGCCTTTTGTTTCCAGACAAAGGCTTCGAGACTATGATAGCACGGAATAGGAATCCAACGAATTTGAATAGCAGAGACATTGTAGTGGTGCACATCGGTTTTTGTTTTTCGATTACGATCCTTATTTAGAAAAAGGTAGGGGGTCAAAAAACAGGATTCAAAAAATTGCAAAAATTTAGACATATTTTCCTTTATATCTTTTAAACGAAAAATAATTTGTTAAAACATGTAGAATAAAAGTTGTGCAGAATATCAAGGGCTTTCATTTGACACCAATGAAAAAGGGCTGGCCCCTTAAATTAAGGGCCAATAGCCCCTAAAATTTTTTGCTTAATAACTCAAAAACGGTTAGGATTTTGATATGGCTGTTGCTGGAAAAGTTGTTTGTTGGGATCTCATAAAGGTCGTAACAATATTATTTTGTAAGTGATTTGTGAAGTATGAGTGTAAAAAGCTTTACATGTTGACATGTACCTGTTTTCCTTTGACAAGTAAACGAAAGTCTTTGTGCGTACAACTGGCATAAAGTTGCCGCA
Source organism: Magallana angulata (assembly GCF_025612915.1). Taxonomy (NCBI): domain Eukaryota; kingdom Metazoa; phylum Mollusca; class Bivalvia; order Ostreida; family Ostreidae; genus Magallana; species Magallana angulata. The sequence continues at coordinate 37,704,885 of NC_069119.1, read as the reverse complement.
GAAAGTATGCTGGTTTATACAGGAGGCAATGATTTATAAGAATATTTTTTTTTGTTGGAGTACATGCTTTTTTTTAGGAGTTTAAGTCATTGTTGTTAAGTTCTTATCGTGCACAATCATTAAAAACGGCAATTGGAAAACAAAACATTCTTTTTCTTTTCTAGTAAACCACAAAATATGGAATTAAAAAACTCTATGCATTACATTTTATTTATTCACTCCATGCATTTAAAATCTACCTTGAATCAGAGCTGTGTGTATGTGTACCATTACGTAAGTTCTCCCTCGCCCGCGGCCGAGAAAATCGGTCACCATGCTCGCGGCTGGACTACCTAGCGGTCAGCGGTTATCTAATACACGAGAGCTGTGTCTCTCATATACATGTATGAGTTTATTTAGCCGCGAACTCAAGAATTGGTTTCGTTTTGATTACACATAATTTTTTATGGATTAAACGATTGGGTGTCAATTAAGAAATCGTTCATTTAATTAATAAAGGTAATGTCATTCTCAATCTAAAGCAATAATAGACACAGATCAATTGTGGGTTTTAAGTTTAAAATAAATAACTTCTATTTGATAGAGTATGGTCATTATACTGCAAACTTTTCAAATCTTCCTGGGTTCTGAGCTGTGCCTGTCTGTGCGTTGTACATGTACCTTTACGTAATATATCCTTCGCCCACGGCCGATGAGATCAGCCACGGCTGCACTACCTAGCGGTAATTAAGCGGTTATTTAATAGACAAGATTCTCACACCGCGACGCACACTTACATGCATATGAACGTGTTCGAGTTAATATAGCCGTAAAAACGGGAACTCCATCTTGTATTTATTCAATTGAACATTTGAGTGTAAATGAATATTAATGAGCGATATTACTCCAAATCGTACACATCGTAAGACATAAATTAATGGTTAGTTAAATTTGTTTATGTAAAATATTTTAAAAACTGTACAAATAATGTTTTAAATCACCCCCCCCCCCACACACACACACAAATAGTAAAGCTTTAAATGGTGATCATCCCTCGCACATGACTGAGGATAACCGGCGCGAGTGGACAAGTAATCCGCGGTCGGTTCGTATTCTTCTACATGTACCTTATCACGCGTTCATGTTTCATATTTTGCACGGACACAACTATATTTTATTATGTTTTCAACTAGTATATTCGTTTAAGATGAACAGATAAATTCATTAAACTTGTACAGTTGATTAAGCATTGATTTATAGATAGCGTACAAGGTAGTTTAAAAATCAAATTATAATCAAAGTTCCATGTAACATGTTTGCGGTAGGTGCTAGCACGATAAAAAAAAATGTCCTGAATTGAGGCATTCGATGATTTTTTTTTTAAATTTTCACATGAATTTTAAACAACTTTAGATTAGATTCTATCGGTCACATATTAATCACTTCTGTAATTTTTCTACATGGTCATCCAGAAAAAAGTTACCGTAACTCAATAGTCAATACCAAAAATAAAATCCGTATGATTGCAAACTGAAATCGGTTTTTCAGTATTCGGCGGGATTTGATTTTTCTGCTAACATTAGTATTTTTATTGGTTTCAAAGATTACGATGTAAAAACACAAACAGTAAATATACCTGATATTATTTACATTGATAATGTTGAAAAATATTTAAAATTAAATTAGTCACATTCGTAAGATAAAAATGTTCTACGAACAACCGATTATTTTTTTCCTTTGTCGTACCATTCGTAAATAAGTATGTTCTGTACATATATATACATGTACCTCACAAAAAAGTCAAATGATTACACAAAAAAGAAAGTTGTAATTAGTATTTCGGAATTTTTTTCTGAAAGTAATTTCACATTGTATTGAAAAGAACAAGAAATAAAAATGATTTAATTTTTTGACTCAATATTCGTATATATTACCGGCGCTTCGTACATGTGTAACGGCGTACAGTGTATAGATTATTATAATCTGTTCGAATTAAATACCATGCGTAAAGATTCCCATAATAATTACTAGTAATTGCATGACTGTGTACATTGTAGGCAAATCCCTGTGTGTTAATTACTTCTAAAACTCTTTGTTTTCCTTTAACAGTGGTTTAAATAATTTTCAGATAATTAATAAAAATTTTGTAATTTAAATTGTATGCTTCATCAAATACTGATTCCGATTACCTTGAAGTCATTAATTTTCCATTGGCTATTGACAAAAAAAAAAGAGACGCTTGACCATGCAATGAAAACAAATACACAGAGTTTGATTGACAGGTTCAGCCAGGTGCAGGAGACACCCGATGTCCGAGGTTATGTGTGCTGCTTGTACAAAGTCGAATGGTCTCAGTAAGAGTTATCGATGTAAATAAATTAAAAAAATATATGCTTATCAAAACATGATCGTTTAAGTTACAGCGAAGTACATTGAAGCGTTTATAGGGGTTTACTCCAGAAAAGTTTATACCTAATGTTTTGACTGACCTTTGTCCAATCAGATCGTAGCTGGGCGGAGTTAAGACATTGCCGCTCGTGACTTGAATGAGAGAAAGAAAAGAGAGAGAGAGAGAGAGAGAGAGAGAGAGTGAATTGAGTAAATTATAAGTGGTGCCGAGAAAGGAATAATCATTAGTTATAAACTTGCAAACAAATTAATTAAAGTCTGTATATAAAAATTACATGTATATCCTATATTGTATAACTTAATTTCTTCGGCCGCGCGCCGTCGACAACATGCACATGGATAAGAACGACGTAGCTTATATCCAACTAAATTTCCTAGCATGGAGTCCGAGAATACAGACATTAAATATTTTGAAATGCGAACGAATAATCACTTATGAACATGATGAATTTAGATGTACGAGGGTCAATCAAAAAATACGAAGACTTTTGTCATAGCTATATTACTTAACGTCATATCATTACTAAATTTGGTAGACATAATTTAGCAATAGTTTCAGACAATTTGCAAGAAAAAAAGTTAATAAATTTCTTTATTTCTAAGAATTATATAGAATTTAATCCTGCAAAAATGAGGTCACGGCGCACGGTCAAAATTTGTGTTATGTCAACAATAAACCATATAATGTTGAAAGTATTATCTCTATAAATTTGGCTTAAAACCAAATTATATTAAAACTTCAAATTTAGTATAGTCATGGTATTCTATGTACCAAATAATGACGGGATATATTGTTTTGTCGAACAGATATTAGTAACTAAAGTCAGATAGTCCTCTTTAGAATTGACTAAAAACATCGACGTCGCCTGACGTCACGGCGCAACGAGAAGTACAAATAAAATGGATTTAACTCAGGAAAAAGCCGATACAAGCTGTGAAAATGCTCAATGGTGCAAAAAATAAGTCAACAATTATTTGCAAGTTTGTGTTTAACTGTAATAAATTTTGTGGGGGTGGTGGTCATTGTATTTTGAATATGAAACAGTCCGAAAGAGAGTAGAATATCTGTAAATATTTGGTCATAAAAGAAGTAACGTCAACTAACGTTCAGGGTTATCCTTACTGTAAACTAAGATATACACGGTTAGAAAATGAAAACATTGAAGAACTAACTTATGATTCTCGAGCAAATGTGTGCAAATAAGATGTTAAGTGGTTCAGTGCCATTTTAAATTGTAAGAAGAAAGGCACAAGAGACTAAGCGTGATATATAGATGGAGTATATCTATAAACTGTGCGTGTTTAATTTTGACGTCATGTTTTGAACGTTACCGTGCGCCGTGGTGACAAAACATGTTGCTTTTAAAAAGGGGTAACAAAAATACCGTTTCATTAAATGGACTAAAACTTCGCATATCAATAACATAAGTGTTGGTGCACAGATTAATCTGTTAAATATGACTTTCATGAAAAATATACGATAGACAGCCGCATTGTCTTCGTATTTTTTGATTGACCCTCGTAGTGTAAAGGAAAGGCAACGAAGGCGGATGCTTAGTGGAAAATGAAAACGTCTAAGGTAAAGAATGTTTTATACTGAGTAACCATGAAGAAAGTTTTTATACAAAGTAAATTTACAACCGATGTTTAATTCCAGAAAGATTCGTCAAACTTTGATTTGATTATTAACGGTAACACTTGTAATAAAAACAGTTTCTAAATATTCGTACAGTCTTCGATGTTTGACATTACCTTATCCTATTACTGATCTATTATATATAGACATCGTTGTTCCCTGGTTAAAGAATTTCAAAAAGTTTCATAAATTTATAAGATATACTATACTATGTCTCGAGTTTTTTCTTCCACCACATTTTGGAAGATTATTAATTGATTTAATTTTTTGACTCAATATTCGTATATATTACCGGCGCTTCGTACATGTGTAACGGCGTACAGTGTATAGATTATTATAATCTGTTCGAATTAAATACCATAATCTAAATTATATCAATTATTAAATTATTTCAATAATCGTAAATACCTTAGTGCTCAAACTACGTTCATCCACTTACATGTATATGAAAAATGTCCAGAGTATGTGTTGAAACGCCGCCTCTACCGCTTCAGGTTTCAATACACATCCCAATATTGAAAGTCTACGGGGATTTTGCATTGCATCAGCCATTAATAAGCCCGGATGATAACGTTAAAAAATTGCGCGAGGTATCCCGATTACTTCCGAATGAAGAAAAGATGTAAACATTTACCATTATAAATATCCGTAAGAAACCTGTGAAATTTTATGAGTGAAAATTGTTCAATAAAGATATCTTGGATATATTCCCTTTCATCAATTTCAGTTGTGTTTCTTTCATAGGTATGTGTATTTTTATTAAAAATCATAAAAAATTGATGGAAGCAATAACTTGGGACATACTATAGACCGTGATTTGTCACTTTATACGATAACTATTGTTGATAGATAGTTCACTCATCTGCGTCATCTATAATTTATTCCATTAACCAGTTAACTCTCTCTCTCTCTCTCTCTCTCTCTCTCTCAAATTAAGTCACGACCAGTATTGTCTCAACTCCGCCTTCTACAATCTGATTGGACAAAAGTCAGTCAAAACACTACGTAACAACTTTTCTGGAGGAAATGCCTATTAAAAGCTTCATCATTTCTTGTAGATTTTTTTTCATGAAAATACCTACATGTACAAAAGAGTTTTGCCAATCACAAACAGTTTAAAGTAATGTAAAACACGGGCGCCATTTTGAAACAATTAAATTGTCAGAGAGTTCCGAACGAAATCTGATGAATGTTTCACGCGGTTCTCGCACGCTTTGCCCGAAACGATTTACACGCTTTGCCCGAAACAGTAAACGGTTTACACGAAACGCTTCACAATCACACGAAACGCTAAACGGTCTACACGAAACGTTTCTCGCACGTAAGTCGCACGTTTTTGGTGTAGTAGTACGTTTCAGGGTCTGTAAATTTTGTCATCACGCAACAATTCTAAACTTGCATATAGTTTTAAAAAATTTAGAAATATTTTTAAATAAAGAAGTTATCTTAGAGAAAAGGTTACGTGATTGTAGGCGGGTTCGGTTTTTAAATCAAAGTACTGATGTACTGACGGGAGTTGATTTTATCGAATATTATTTATTTTAAAATCAACGATATGCTAGTTTGCTTGCCAAGTAGTTTATAGTCTGCATTTGAATTATGCACATTTTTATAATATGATTTCTCTGACTTTTCCGACAAGAATTTCGAGAAAACCTCTAATGAATCATGTTGTGTTATATTTTGAAATAGAATTGATTTCATCAAACTGTGTTTTGGTATTCCAAATATTTCAAAAATTGTATGGATCCAACCAATAATGAACTCTAGTCTCGTTCAACCAGATGCTCGACTGTCTCCGTTAATCTCCGACAAGTAAGAGATACCAGGTCACGTGATAGCTTGATGATGCGACCTCTAAATATAGACTGACTCTCTACTTGCCGGAGATGTAAGGAGACAGCCGATGGTTGAACGAAACTATATATTAAACTCTGGCGTAGGAATAAACACGACTACAAAAAACTTCTAATTGTTCGTACCATTAAAAATCTGACTATTTCCAAGGTATTTATAAATAAGTTTCCTTTAAAAAAATGCTTCAGCGTATATAACATCGAATTTATCGATTATGTTCAAGAACGAAGTCTTGTCAGCGGCGATGATTTGTGCTTAGGTGCAAACACAGTTTCTGTTTGCTAGAGTAACTGCATAGGAGAGATGATTAAAATCAACTCCCCAAAAACACAATTCCTGACATGAATCATGAGTACATGTAACAATGCTTGCTACCCTCTGAAAATTTAACTGACAGATAGTTTTCCTAAAACATTTTCTTTCTTTCTTTTTCAAAACACGTTTTATATACAGGCTTTCAATCACAACACATTTTTATAACAAAAGCAGAACTGAAAGTTTAGTCATTATAATTTATTGACACCATATCACATACATTTTCAACTCGCAACAACAACGGAAGACCTACTCGTGGCTTTGCCACGAGCTCTGCTCTAGTTTTGCCACTAATTTTAAACCCAGCTGACAGTTTCTTTTTGTTATATATACAGCGTCAAAAGATAGTTGCATCATGTGCATGTACTTTCAGTAATTTTAAAAGCCATAAAAAAATTTTAGTACTACAAAACACTTTAAATTTGTCAAATTATTTTACAAATGAAATATGTACTAATATACCAGTAAGTCACAAGTGATATATACTTTTACAAGCAGTGCGATGTATCACTTATATGACAACATCAGGAAACCTGGCTCAATCAATTCTGCACACACATGATAAATGTAATGAATGTGTAACTTAAATGGTGTAACTTCAAAGATATTTAGATATCCAGTGGACAGAAAGATATTAAATATATTGAACAAAGATCGAAGTCATAAACACTTATGTAACACTTATGTAACATATGATTGTCTGTATGAGTTTCAACTATCAACATTCTATGTACACCAAAATATGATTGCGTCAATAACGAAAACTAATCTGAAAAAACATATTTCCAGCATGAAAAATTCATGGGATTTCTGCAAATCCCATTTTCTCAGAGAGTGTAAAACACATCTCTTAAAGTTTATAATATTTTCAAACTCCTGGTATTCCTTTCAGAGGTTCCCACCCCATAAAATACAAATAATCAAGCAGATTTGCAACAAGATGCCCATATAAACCTTTCTCTTTTACACAAGACATTGTAGCTATTTAGATGACTTTGCTTGGCTTTCAATCAGCTTAAACCAAATATATATACATATGGAAAACAAGTTGTAAGTTTATTACATGACAAAGAAGTACCTTCTGGGCTTCAGCAGACTTGACTGGATCATCAGCAATATCAAATTGACAATATTTTCTATATTCCTGATCTTCAGATCATCTGGAAGCCGCAGGTAAATCTGTAGATTAGAAGAAAAAAGATACACTAGCTATCATTACAAAACTAAATGCTGTCATTATCAAAACAATAGGGTGTGTCCTAGATTACACTTTTTTATGGGCACATGCAGTATCTGAGACATGGTCAAAACATTACCATGATAACAGCTATAACAACTCATTAAGTGGGAAATGACATATAACTATAAAAGCAATATTTCTAGTGCAATGTGGCATTATTGAAGGGTTGTCTCTAAAATTTGAAGTAGAAGGAAGAAATGAAAAAGTAGAAGGGGGGTCTGGAGGTCTTGCTTACAGCTGCATTGTGTTGAAATGAAATAATAGCCGGGTTATTAAGGCATTATAGGTGGGGGAATTTCCCGCCTCCCAGGTCTTAGAGACAACCCTGAGTTCATGGAAGCAAGGCAATCAATAACAATTACATGTACACTGTAATTACTCTCTCTCTCTCTCTCTCTCTCTCTCTCTCTCTCTCTCTCTCTGAGTCTATCTCTCTCTCATACTCTCAATCGTATAATGTTATATTTACATAACAAATGCAGACCCTTGATTCATAAACACTCTCATCGTTGATAGATAAATAAGACATAAAGTTAACAGTTTGAATGAGATACAGATATCAAAACCTCACGTACAGTGTACATTGTACGTGTCGAGGAAATTCTGTATGGAAATGACTGAAAGCATGATTGACACAAACTCAATATTCAAGGAAAAACATACAATATTTTTTTAACGTATGCTACGTAACAATAAGTGTAAAAACTGACTATAATACACCTGCATACACATTTCATACTAAAACATGTCTTTCAAGTCAAATTTCACAACGACCATTAATTATCGACATTTTTGTAACATGTGTACTAGACTTAATGCATTATAGGCTTTTAAATGAGTTTTTGAGTAGTTTAACAATGTAAGTAAGTATGTTCTTACCGACGAATGACTACTCCTTATCACGTTTTAGATTGTTGACAAAATCGAGGATTGCTGAACAAAATTTAACGAGATAAGGCTAATCACCCCAAACTTCGACTTCACATTAATTGTTCTGCAACTTTAAATAATTTAAAAGCTTGCTAATAAAAGAAACAAAAACTTTTACTTACTTTTTCCATTTAAACTCCTCTCTCGATTTTCACGAGTATGAGACTGGTCTCGTTAAAATCCCAAGATATACGAAGTTTTGACTTTCTCGGGTTTTTTCATTCTTTCGTGAATATAAAAACCAGAAAGGTTCCGTTTATGCTAATAAGGCTGTGAGGTGTGCATATGATGTAAGTCGATCGTTTATCGTCTTCCGACCCGAATTTTCCCGGTATGTTCCGTCTATTACCACCGGCTATTGTGTGATATGATTTTAAAATGCAAGTAAATGAAAACACTTACCTTTAGCTAATTCGCCCTGCAGCTCGATCTTCTGCTCCCATGACGTAAAAATGTGATGTATATTTGTAAACGACAACATTAAAGCCAATTCCGGATAAGATCCGGATTTGTTATTAAATCAATATATAAAGAGAGTTCATGACTTCAGTTCATTTATTAATTCAGTTATACATCCATTCGTTATTCGTTATGTAAAGTTTAAGCGATTTACAAACATGTATAACATGCGCGGATCTAACGGGAAGGGGAGGGGGGTCTTGGCCCTACCCCACCCCCTGAAAAATGAAAATTTATCAAATTGACATAGTACATTATTGCAACCCCCCCCCCCCCTCCCCACAATCTCTTAAAAATGTCCTTGATCCGTGCATGTATAATGGCAAGGTTTTTTCACACATGTATCTCATGTGTTAAAATAACGTATGAAATACGTATAGAAAAAACACACTTGAATAACACATGTATAACATATGTGTAACATATGGCAAAAAAACATATGTTACACATGCGTGTATGTATACATGCATTTATACACACATGTTTACCATATGTTTTTGAACTCATGTTAAACATGTGTTGAAAAATCACGCATGATTTACATATGATACACATGACTTATACGTATGTTTGATCACAAGATATGTAAAACAGATGTGGTACATTTTGTGATGTAGGCTTCAAAATTGATTCGTAATGTTACCTTAGACACATAACATGTAAATAATGTGTTATGACACCTTCACTCACTTTAAACGTTGGTCATCTTTTTTTTTTAATTTGGTACTTGTATTTATTTACGTTTACTACGCAGAGTGATAGTGCCAAACAATACTTTTAGCCGCTGATAAACTAGCAGATAAACTAGTAGATGTTAAAGGAATCGTTCTTACCATCCACCGTGTCCCTGAATCTCCTCTATCCCTCCCAATGATTTAAACTAATATATTTCTTGAATAATACCTATCTTCAACTTCCTGGGTGAAATCAACCAATTGTCTTTACACAGGTAGGTTACACATGGAACTTTGTTTAAAAATCAAAACGAGTTGAACATTTACACCAGGCAATTGTTTTGTCTGTAAAAATTTAAACTTGTATTTCTAAGGGTTTTAACTATTGTTTTAAATGCACGTACCGTGGGCATGATTGACTAAGTGATACCAAACTGAATTATAATGATGACGCAGACGGTCTCTTTTGTTTGTAAGATCTGTTTTGTTTGTAGGAATAATGAGGGAGATGAACTGATAAGGTCAGGTAATGTGCACCGCAACCAGTAGAACTGGGTCGACCTAGCATAACAATTATCAGAGCAACTTGATCTTTTATTACAGGCAATTGTAGCGTAAGGATTTAAATCTATATTTTTACATTTTCCAGTGTCTTTGCCTGCCTGTGATAATGTACTGATCGATTTTGTACTATATAACCCATAATACAAATGACGCCAAAATGAGGCGCCAGCGGGGTTTGTTTATCTTTATTTAAGTATTTAATCGTACGATGGCTAAAATTATATGAACATAAGTAATAAGGAATCGTACTTTGAATATTATGAGGTGATAATTTCGGTCGAGGCGTGATCAAATCTATCCTAAAGCCCTTCGGGCTTTATTGGATTTGATCACGCCCCGACCAAAATTATCACCTCATAATACTCAAAGAATGATTCCTTTTTCCTTATATAAAAGCGTCGACCCCTGTTAAATGGACACCAGCCATTTTCCAGTCAGGAGATGTTTAATGAACATGTGAAGATAACCCACTTAAAACAGGTATAAATGTCCCGTAAACTGTTGCTTGATAAGATGCAATATATTTTGATTATTTATAAATCACATTTTTATTTGTTTCTGAATATAAGCTAGTTGAACATTTATACCAGGCCGTTGTTTTTGCTATAACGAGTTTAACTTGTTTTTATGAGCTTTAAATAGTTTTTAATGCGCACGTACCTTGGACAAGATTGACTGAATACAAAACTGAATTATAATGATGCTATATGCAGACAGTCTCTTTTGGTTGTAAGATTAAAAGGGGAGATAAGCTGATAGGGTCAGATAATGTGCACTATTGTGTCATAATGATAATGTGTCAGAATTCGGAGGTGCTAGCATGACAAATTCAAATATAAGAGCATATTGATTTCAAACAAGGATTCAATTCTATCGTTAATCAAGTTCTCAATAATTCCTTTTATTTCATTCAGTGCCACGTTGCTGTTGACGAGTATATGGGACGACATAATTAATACACACAACGATATTGTTTAGTAATCATGAGTTCTGCAGGAACATAGTACACATTTAAAGTCTTTCTATCTAAATAGAAGGGTCATAATTATGAAACTAAAAAGCTTATTATGCACTTTTACATGCACACGTGTTTAAACTTTGTTGCGTATTATTGTGATAGGTGCTGATGTCACCATTATCCTGACGGTAAAATGTTATGCTAATATCCCTTGTTTATATTGAAAATATCCTGATTTTGTGAGTGTCTTGACATTTATGTTTTAGTATAACTTCCCTTCATTCATATTGAGAAAAATTGCGTATTTGTGGGCATCTTACCATTTATTTCTCAAACTTCTAACAAGCAGTTTACTTCAAAAGTCCATGACCAAATTTGATATAAACGGCATCGTTCACACAATGATGATACGGACATCGTTATCAACACTTATGACTTAAATTATATCATCGGAAATGACAAATCAAAATGTTTACATTTGCAAATACGTTTTCCTATATGAAATATGATTATTTCTGTGAAGAGGTCGCAATGAGTACTGCAAGGGCTAATCGTTTGAAAGTTGCTCTATATTTGACATACTGTCACGGTTAGGCTAGTTACAAGTTGATGTCCTTTTAAAAAGTACTGCAATGCATGGACCATATACACGAATTTCTAAAGGACAGGTGAAAACCTGAAAATTGCACACATTCCACCGACTCTAACCTTCAGCTTTTATATGAAGACATCTGCAGAAAAGATCTCTAATTGAAAAAATGTTATGATGCATATATTTGTAGCTATCCTTGATTTAGTGCCTTTTATCACTAAACTTATATAGCACTGACCTTTGACCTAAACATGAAACAAAATTAATTTATGAACTGCATTATTGGAGATTGCATGCATAGATTCAAGCATTCGGTGTATTCGATATTAGTACACACATTACACCTCGCACTTCTTTGTTAACTATGCAGCTTCTGAAAATTGATTTCATCTTTTGATGAATAAAAATTGACAATAACAAACTGTCATCAACTCAAAATTCCTCTTTGTTTTGCATTTCCCTTGAAATTTTAACTTTTATACAGTGAAATTATTACTTAACCATGCATAATATAAAGCCATACAATTGTTTATTTATGCTTAAATGCGCAAATATTGGCTCCCCACGAGCAAAGAAAATAATATAGAACCAATTCATTTGATATTGCTTCATTAGAATAACGTTATCAAAACTGTCCTCATTTATTGTAATTAACTGTATCTAGTTTGTATAATATGTTTTAACAGCGGTGCAGATCTAAAGAGCAGGTTTAACGACTAAGTTTTAGATTAATTTAATACAACTAACAATAATAGTGTTGGAGTTTTCAAAAACAGCGTAGACCCCCCCCCCCCCCCCACACACACACACACACACAAATAATATAAAAATAATGATAAGGAAAAAAACCAACGTTACTACATTCCCTTCCACAAATTCGTACGAGAATTGTCAAAAAAAAGTTTTCAAATATAAATCATGGAAATGTCAGTTATTTGTGTGTATACATAGGTTTAATAGTTCATACATTCAACAGAAGTACAATTTAACTCTTAAGGATAGGTATAGGTTAAATTCTATGTTAACAGATGATCATATCTCTCAAGGCGAGTTTCTTCATGTCTGAATAATATTACAAACTCCTATGTTTATCAATAGCTGATATATATTTTAGCAAGCGTAAATACATCCTTGGCTGTGTGAAATCTATGATGCATGATTGATTAAATCTGGTATAATGCCACGTGTCGCATTGTCCTGCCATTGTCCGGACTATAAGATGGTATTGTTTCCCTGACCAAACTTTTACGCGAACCAAGTTTGTGTGGATGTTTTACGTCCTCTTAATCAGACCCCTCAACCACAACAGTATGATTATAGACCGGATGTTGATGTACATTCCTGCAACAGAAAACTGATTGTTTCTTTTACAATGTTCGTTGAATGAAATAACATCAATTCATCACAATTTACCCAGTTACACGATTTCAAGTATTCTATATAACATACCGTAGAAAAAAAACAACAACTACTGAGCTGGTATCAATTGCCTGGATACAAATGTAAGTTTTAAGTTGGCTGGCACAGTGCTATCAACCAAATTTGCATTATCAACAACATCTACTTCTATAGAGAGGATTTGTTCTGCGTTGGCATTGATAAAAAAAGATTAAACATTTCAAAAATTGGACTGAAGTGAATATTAGAAATTCAAATGATCGAAAAAGAGTCACATATCATCTCATTAAAGTAAGAACTAACTACAGTAGTTGGCCATTGAAGGGTTCGCAAAATGGCCGACGTTTATTCTGGTATTATGTACTGGATATAAAGGGAGACTACTTGATATATCAACAACAATTCTTACCAGGTCACGAAAAATTTGGCTTTGTTTTACCTTTGTACTTGTGTAATGATAATAATGTATGAACGTTATAGATGCCTAAACTCGTGTTGGTATTGTTTTTTTCTTTGCAGACTAATTAGACATAGAGTTAGTGTTATTTTTTCTATAGTTTGTGCGAGTCAACAATTTGTTGGCGGCTGTAGACAAAATAACTAAATGCGCTGGGATTAAAGACAGCCCAGATGTCACTATCAAAATTTTGCAGGTATACCGCTTTTTTTCATCTGTCATTGACGGAAAATCATCCAACAAAAGTGTGATTCGTGCCAATGGTTGCTTTGAAGGAGTTCAGGGCAACGCATTATGTGGTTCTTGCTCAAAGCTTGAAACCTCACTGAATGCACAGGAAAATGCTCTTCCCCATATGCTTCATCCTAAAACCCCCTTGAAACAAATCCCACAAACAACTCTCATCAAACATTTCAAAGTCATCCTAGAAGAGAACAGAAAGCTTCAGCGTCTGGTAGATTCTTTGAGTAGAGGTAAAATAATGTCTGCAATGAAAAAAAAACCCAGCAGTTCAATAGATTATGGACCCAAAAAAATTACATCAGTTTTGCATACACCATAAACATATACATTCATATAAAGAAACAGTAATTAAATTTAATCTGTAATTATGAAAGTTGAAGGTGCAAGATCAAGATTTCACTCTAACTCATAAACTGCAAAGTTTATGACCTCGTTTAAATTTAAAAGATTGCTTATAATTTTACATTTGAACATGCATAAGTTGTAGAAATTATAAACTGTTATCTTATTAAGATTGAAATATGAAGTCTTAGAGTTTCATAATGAAAATACCTTGCTAACTCCTAATCCAAATGAACTTGAAGGGTTTTTACAATATATTCAGAAGACGAATCATTCATATTATAGTGGGGGGAAATTAAACAAATCATTTATTAATCGATTACATGTCATACAGTAATTGATTTAATACGCAAAATTCCTATATGTAATCCATTATTAATCGATTATATTTTTTAAGTTATAATGCCTATGCCTGTTTCAATCAAGTTAATTTGGACAATTTATTACTTTCATCTTTTATTAAAGGTGAGACAGCTCCCGTTGCTGATGATGTTGGAGAGGGCCTTTTTGCAACTCTTCAAAGTTATAAATCTGGCAACGCTCTGATGGACCTTTTCTGGGAAGAACAAAAGAAAGCATTTACAACTAGTCCAAAAGGTTTACAATAGCTAGATCATTGTCCGCAATACACATATTTTTTGTAGGAAAGATATAGTTAAAATATCGTTAGAGTTAGCAATTTTGGTATAATTAATCTATTACCGTTAATCATTTTTAGGAATGAGATGGCATCCAATGATGATCCCATTTATCTCCGTTGATAAAGTCCCAGAGCATACTGTAAATTCCTAATTAAACGCGAGGAATTAATATCCGCGTAAAATCGCGAGAAGCCCGTCTCGCGAATTTTTAATTCTCGCTTTTAATTTTTGGACAACATGAAAGTAAGATAAAATTTCGGCATTCGCGATTTTATGTTCTCGCGATTTGATGGTAAATTGTTGAATCGCGGAATTAAGTACTCGCGTAAAATAAGGAATCTACAGTATGAGTCATTGAGAGAAAGTGGAGTCCTTCGACTACCAAATCAAGCTACTCTTCGTGAGTACACTAATTTTATCCAGCCTAAATCTGGTTTTCAGGCTGAGGCTTTTCAGGTGAATATCGTTCTCAGATTAATATGATGTCCTGGCTTATATAGAATCGTTTTTGTTTTAGTAAAAAAGATATTTCTAAATGGCCTAGAAAAAATACTCAGTGCTATTAAGATTGATCTTTTAATAAACTATTTGGATAAAGGAATTTAAAAAAGTTGCCAAGGACTTGTCATCAGAGAAGAAGTATGTGTGTCTCATACATGATGAAATGAAGGTCAAGTCGGATCTTGTATATGACAGGAGAAGTGAGCAAGTTATAGGGTTCACCAACCCAGAGACCTGGACTTTTGATGAGGTAAACGTAATGTTAATAAACTCATGACGGAATGCTTAACTTTTCCTCTGTTCATATCCTTCTTAGATCTTCTTATTCTCACTACAACTGCTTAATTCCTTTTCCAAAAAATCTTATATGTAGGATGGAACAAAACGAATTGCCACCCATGTCTTGGTTGTCATGGTGATTGGATTATTTCCAACATCAAAATGAGCGTTGGGCATTTCCCAACAAGATCTTCAACTACTGATGAGTTGTTCCCCCTTCTTTGGAAAGCTGTGGCCTACATTGAGATTACATGTGGATTGAAGGTTCAATTCCTAGAAAGATCAAGATATAACAGCTTGCAAAATGAGTTATCAAATTTTCCTAAAAAGAATACTTAAGTTTTTATACACAGTATCACACTTTCACTTAAATCATATTGAAACCATACTTTTGATGTGTAAAAAAAACTGGTATATTTACATTTAGGTGATCTCATCCACCAGCGACAAAGCGTCTCTGAATCAGATGCTTTACAGGTTGCACAGAACAGGGAATGAAGATGTGGTGTTCTTTTCCGACAATCCTTTTTCCGATGAATAAAGAAATATCTAGTTCTTTTCTGATGTTTCACACCTCATTAAAACCATAAGATTCAATGTCCACAAGTCTCGGTGGTACCAAATATCTGTGGGTGAGCAATTGAATTAAATGTGTCCAGTCCAATAATAAAAAAAATTACAATTATGCAACTATCACCTTCCTATGGTTATTCATTCTTCTAATACCAACCATTTTATAATACCAACTCAAACATTTGATGAACAATTTACAGATAATAAATTAGTGGATTATTCTTACATCAAAACAATAATACATACATATATGTATATACTATATATTGAATCACCTGGTGTGAATATTTCATAACCAAGTAAAATTCATAAATAAATTGTTAACTTGCATTCAATGCCTTTGTCGAAAGTACAAAATATCTTTTGAGACAAGGTGTGCCATAAATCTTGAGCCAGGTGTTTTGTCAAGACCCTCTTGAGGAACATTTCGGGAGACACAGGGGACTGGGGGCTCGACATGATAACGCACCGTTCATCAGTTCAGGTGAGTGAATTCCCCTTAATATCCAATATTTACATTTGCAAATATGTTTCCTTTTATGAACATTATATGAACCTAAAGACTAGCGAAAGTTTTCAACTTTGTGTTAACTTTTTCGTGATGTCACAATGATCACAGAATATGCTTATCAGTTGGATTATTGTAAACATAAAATCTCCATTATTCTAACAATTCTAAAGGTTTGCCTTCTTCAAATATAAATAATAACAGCATTGTGAAAAAGTTTACCGGGATATGAACTCTGTTGGTACATGGTCAAATCTTCTGAGAAGCCCTTTGGGCTTCACAGGATTTGATCACTTGACCAACCATGTTCAAATCCTGGTGAACTTTTAACATTGTCGTTTATTTCTTAATTGTCAAGAGGAATGAAAGTTTAATCTATAGTGAGTTTCCAATGATGATAAAAATCAACATCAAAATTTTAGGTTTTTCTACACCTACCAGTTACTTAAACTAACAGGAATTAGAGGTTTTTAATTTTTTTTTATTGAAATGTCATAGCCGCAAAGTTAAAAACCATTTATAATCATAAATTCAGCAAACTAATTCTTGTTTGTTTTAACAATATTTCCGCTACCAAGCAAAATACCATTTATAATCATAAATTCAGCAAACTAACTCTAGTTTGTTTTAACAATTTTTCAGCTACCAAGAGAACCAGCTGAAACTTCAAAGGTCCCTTGCCATGACAATTAATCCAAAGGGCAACACAGCAGGGAGGACAGGGGAGAAGAGGCAGCCAACAGTTTCAGAAAGTCCCATTAAAAAAATCAAGAGACTTTAAAAATTTAATACATTCAATGAACTAATCAAAAGATTTTTTTTATAAATCAACATTGTAGATATTTTTTTTGTTAAATTATAACAAAAGGTAAGCCTTTCTAATACATTCTACTACAGTTATTGCCGAGATCAACGAGATGCCGCGGACAGTATTCTCCAATATACCACGAACGTCATCAGTAAATTATCATATCAGAAATACCTATTTGTCTCGCACTGATCATGAAAGAACAACTTCAAACCGCAAAAAGTTTTAAAACTATGCAAATACAACGCGGCATTTGATTGGATAGAAAACATTAGTTAAATTTGTGTAACCTGGTTTGCACGTCACAATGCACCAACGTCAAAAACGTACTAATCCTCTTGATGTTACGTTTGACTTTTGAACTGATTAATATATCACTTTTAAAAGTAAAACGGACTCAATTTGTACAGCAAATTAATTATAATGAATAAATTCAATATCTACCCAAGTTATGCTCATATAACCTGGGTTGGAGCAATTTACACTTTTTTATAATCTGCTTCGCGGATTATAAAGCGTAAATTGCCCCAACCCAGGCAATACTCGTATTACTTGTGTAGATATTGAGTTAATTTCTTAAATAATATAGATAAATTGCATACCAATTTTCTTTCAGCTTACACAGCAAAAAAACCCTAAAAATATATCATATTTTAATTACAGTATTAAACTTCATATAGGCATTCATGTATATGTATGATCAAACTTTCTCATTAGTAAAGATATATAGAAATTGTTTATAATTAAAATCTATTCATTTGTTACTTTACAAGACGACAATTAGACAATTAGGTTTCTTTTTGCCCAGTTGCAACGTCAAAAACTAAAGAGTGAAAGGAGTGGAGAAACTAGGAGCCAAGAAGTCAGAGAGGGTGACAGCTACTCATCAAATCGTTTAGGTGATTTTATTTAGAAATTCAATAAGAGTATATCTATTTTTGATTGATCATATAGATTTTTAGCCAAAAGTATGATCTTATCATAAAGAAGTTATAAATCAACAATCAGAAGAAACCAGTAACCTGTTATGTTCATATCATATCAAGACAGCAGTCTTCTTGGCGATTCAACAAAACACTCTTCCTCAATTGTGTCCACAAAGTTTGCTGGCTGGTTGCTGGGTCTGCTTTAAACTTCTCCTTAAATGGGTGTTTAAGGGGGTCTGTCCCAACTTTTTTATCCCACAAAACAATCTATTTCTGGTAAAAATTTGTGGTTCAATACAGATTAATTTGTTTCTACAATTAGATGAGTGTACATGTACAAGAAAGGTCTAGCCTGTCTGTTACAGAGTTCTTCTATCAGGTCGTACATTATAGATGTCCTGTACAATCCTAAACCTTCGATTTGCACTGATGAAAATGTACTGTTATCAATGTCTGAAGTTGAGAATGATTTAGATCTTGCCCTAGGGTTTTACTTTACTCTTATTCTAAGGGACCCACGTAACTACATCAAAGCCATAAAGACAATAGAACATTTGATAGATTCATACTTGACACTATGAAGTTGTCAATTTACAAAAACTTGCAGTCTTCACCTTTCAGTGCACCGCCTTTCTTCTTCAGAATGTGTCTTTCAACAAAGGCGTCAACAAACAACTGTACATTTTCGACAAAATATCGTGTCTTATGCTGAAATTGGCAGTTAGATTCGGGTGTATTTCTGATCGGTTGTACATTGCCATGTATTATTACAAAACACTCAGATACAGGGAAGCAGTATCAGTAATAAACATGACCAAGATCAAGTTAGCAAAACCATATCTGATGTATAGGAGACATGTAGACAAAGAGAGCTATACAAAAGCTCTGGGAGGTCAATCCTGGTCTACAAAGATGAGACAAGCGATGGCAATGGACCTTATACTTCACAATAAAATCAGCCATATCAGTGAACTAATTCCAGAACAACAAAACGATTTTGGAGTATTATATATCCCGGTATTTGTGGTGTTACACTTCCTTGAGTTCTTGTGTTACAGACACATTGATAGAATATTTTCACAAGCTGATCTAGATGAGCTACAGGTCCTAGTCCACCATGATCAGTGACTGTATGTTTCTGATGCAGCCAAAGACATCTCCTGGGAGTTGCTGGGGATCTGCCACCAGATCACAGGAAACCTCCAGGCTGCTCTTTATTCATACCAACAATCACTTATACCCTATCCCGGTAACAGAATACAATCCGCCACACAGATAAGAATACGCGAGTTAGCATAAGGACCATTCCATGTCAGTAAATAAAAAAAGAAAAAAGAATCCTACCTTGTAAATCCGTTCCTGATAAAAAGTTAATGAGAGAATCCATCTATGTACATGTCATTGATTTAAACTTGAATATTCCCACATAAATAAAATAAATTCTGCAATGTGACAGCTTCAATTCCCTTTATTTTTATGAATGACAAGAGTTTTTAGGTGATATCTACATATATGTGAAGCTTATCTTACAGTGTTTATTTCATTTTTATTTTATTTTCACCTAACACTATATATTTTGATAAAAAAATTCATTAGAAATAATTTGTAGCTCTAAGACGTATAGAAGGTCTTGATGTCATTCTACATTTTGGATTGTTTATCTGCTAAATGTAATCAATATATCAAGATATACATATATGATATTTTTTGTTAAGTTTTTATTTATTTTTACTTACAAATCAAAATGTTACGCTATGTTGACCCACTTTTAGGACAGGCTAAGACTAAACCACCAATACCATAGCTGTATTTTTTTTTTAATTTCCGAATTCGAGCCCATATTCTTGAAACATACAAATATTCATGTATCTACCCAATCTTGAGATACCATTGCTAATGTATTACTGCATAGCAGATAAAAATGCGGTGGGAAAATATCGCGATTTTTTTTTCATTTTTCAGGAAAACCTGGTTGATTGAATTCACGAAAATCAAAAATACGTAAAATATAGAAGTCAAACCCGAATGACTTTTACAAGATACAGATTATGATTGTCTCAACATGGTACATATTAACTCACAGTTGAAAAAGAATTAACTTGGTTTCATTTTCAAACTGTATATTGTTGAAAAACAATTTTAGTGATATCTAATGTAATACTTTTCAATAAAAACACTGGTTTGTGTAATACCCGTTTATAATTATTGTTTGATTAATATAATAGATTATTTAAGTGCACCCTCTTCTATATTGGAAAAATTAAACCGGGCAGACAGGATTAGTCATGCATCACCGCACGTGGCTTGGGTACTTGTTCAGTGCCATGTTTGGTTACATACTGCAGTTCATTTTTAAAGTTTATGCAATAGGAGGAATGTGCATAATAAAGAAAGGTTTCGCACAATTTCTGTTGGTTGTTTGATTATTCTATATTTAAAGAAATTATCTTTAAAAAGGGTTGTCTCATGTATACCTTGTTAGATTTAGTCAAAACTGGATGTAGAGGAAAACCCCCAAAATGAAAGCATGTCAAGCCATTTGGACGTCTTTAAGTGAATCATGCTTTTTATCCTGCTGGTAATTATAAAGTTAATTTTAGCAACAGCCATGATCGATTGTTAGATAGACCGCTTAATACCATTATTTTTCTTGAAAAATTAACTATTTCATTAAGCGTGGTCAACTATACTGTTATGTCATTAAAACGGAAACATTTTGTTTTGTGTGTTTCACGATAAGATAAATGATTTAGTACATTTGATTTGTTTATTATTTTTCGAGTAATTATTCACTAGATGTTAAGTTCGCAGAATTTTTATTTCAGTGAATATAGAAAAATTTAGTTCCTCGAGTTAATATCCTAGTATACAGTACCTAAATAAAACAGAAAAAGCGAACTAATAGTAACTTATTGTATATATTAAACATTTATATTGTATTGTAAAACACTATAATATCAATGTTTATTTTTTCAGTTTATAGTGTTGGAATATTATGATAAAATATTATAAGAATGAGTTGCTGAAGTAGTGTATATATCTAAAAAAAAAGTCTTATTTTTATTAGAAACTTGTCAAAGTAATTTATTTAGAGTATAATGAATAAATAGTTCACTTTCGGTCTGATATAAAGGATCAATTGAAAAAAAAGATAATCAATAACTCTTACCAGTACATATCCCTTTTTATATGCTGAGTAAAAGAATATTTACTTGACAAAATATGTCAATTTCTTAAATAATATTTTCTGTAAAAGACCTATTTGTTGAAGCGAAATGAAAAGCCACTGACCAATAAACCTTCGTGTAGAATGCCTATATAAGGACACATAATATACTGAAAAATTATATTTTCAATAAATCTGATAATTAAAAAAAATCATTCAAAACAATGTATACCTAACATATAATCAACGGATAGCCTTAAGTATGTTCAATACTTGCAGTGTTTATTCCAACTGGGGTATGCGAATCAAAACCGCAAAATATTGTCATTTTTAATTAGAACTTGAATGCATTTTTACATGTGTAGATTGAGTTTGTTCTTCATATTTGTGTCATGGTCCAAATATGGTCTAATGGAGAAAAACCGATTTAAAAAAACCCAGAAACAAATCATTGAGAGATGGCCCACTATACATTTAAAATATAACAACTGAATGTCCGCACATTTGTGGCAAAAGTCGCATATACATGTAGCGTTTAAACTGTTGTGACTGAAATAACTCAGTGGTTAAAGTACCAGGCATTATGTGACCTTTTAGAATTAGGGGTTTTAAGTTGTTGGTTTGATACAACCAAAACTTAGGACAATGTTTTTTCTCATCGGTTGTAAAAAATAAACTATACATAGTAAAAATTGTTTTTTTTTTTGCAAACTTGTATCATAACATTATCAAATAGATTTAATTGGAAACACGTTTTTGAAACTGTATTTTACGATTAAACCAAATGGGATATCTTACCCCATCTTCTTTGTATTTGGGTATAGGCACTATTATTACTCTGGCCGGATCATGCTATACTCTGTCCCAAGATATTTTGGATTCACGCTTGGCTTAATTGTTTGATATTTATAAATACCTCAGGATTCAAACGATGTTCATTCAAAAGTATGAACAATTTCCAAGATTTCTCAGTCAAAACGCCCCTGTTAGCTTATCAGGTTTCAATACAATGCTAATAAATGTGATGTCTACGGAGATTTTGCATTGCAGAAAGCCCGGATGATAACGTTGAAATATTGCACGATGTATTCCGAGTGTATTCCGAATGGAGAAAAGATGTAAACATTCCCCATTATAAATCTCCGTAAGGAATCTGTTTTCGTTCCTGTGAATTTTTCCGAGTGAAAGATGATAATGTGTCAATGAAATTATCTTGGAAAATATCCCTTTCAACTATTTCAATTGCACTTCTTTCACGGGTAAGTGTATTTTTTATTGAAAATCGTCCAAATGTGCAGCATAAATATCTTGGGACAGACTATAGTGTACAATACATGCATCTAGAAATCTGCCGTGGAATAATCTGATATTATACATTTAAATATTTCAATAGTCTAGATATAATAATCACATCATAGAAACCATATTATGTTGATGTCTGATTGTTCAATCTAAATAGTCAATGATCACATTGATTTGTAAGATCATTGTAAAGTTTAAAGTTAAACATCCAATTCATAAATCTAGTTCAACTTTTAAACTACTGTAGCGAGGCATGCATTATTGTTGATACAGTTAACTCCCTTAGTTATATTGATTTACATCATTAAATGCTTGTTAATTAATCATTAGCATTTATTTGATCTTCTTTACAATAATAATCATTGTATATAAATACTTAGATTTAGAGAATACAGAGGTTGCTGTGTAATACAGGCAGTATTATTTATTCAAAATATGGCATGGATCAAACCAAACACCCATTTACTGTTTATAATGGTTTATTTATATAATGCTCTTCCGAGTGTGTTTAAGAGAGATTGACTACGTGGTTATAGCCTGTGTACGTCTCTTTGAAACTCTTTTTCTGTGAGTGCTCTGCGAGTTAGAGTGTTGGTCACTTTGGTAGCGGTTACATTCTCGACGGAGATAGGGGTGTTGGCATCCTCTATCGTTTGCTACAGCTCGGCAGAGAACTAGGAAGGCTGAACACATAGATGGTAGAAGATAGGAGAAGTGTTTGCATCTTCTCTTGGATATCGGGCTCTTCGAGGTGTTGGTCTCCTCGGTTGAGCATCTTGGCTACGAGTGGTGTTGGAACTGGGGTATACGAGGCGTTTGAACCTCTGTTGTATAGACCCAGTAGTAGCGCAGATACCCTTGTTACTGAGAAGTAACCTGGTAAAGAGTCACTAGGTAGCACGAAGACCTCGTGCTTGGGCACTTGGTTTGAGACATTGGTTTGGGCCACAGGTCTAAGACATCTAATTGAGACTGTGCTCGGTTTCATCCATAGCCTGGTCCAGGAAGACCAAGATCTTGTAAATACGTTGTGTCAATCTGTTTTGTTCTCCGAGGGCTGATTCTAAGCAGACCCTTATCCCATAGTAACGTCAGACAGATAGTCTACCCCCTACACGTTACACTACATATAAAATTCGGGAGCTTGTTGATCGTTGTTACTTTTAGATTCATTGACCTCCTTTAGAAGAATGGCCTTTTAAGAAGATATAAGGACAATTCCAATAACTAAAATATAAAACAATTGTCTTGGCTAAAAGATAATTTATAGCTTAACAAATCATGTGTTTATCTTTCTTTAAGGTAGACTTGAACATTTGCCTCCTTAATAAGTTGGAGTATAATTCAACTTGGCATTCAGAAAGATTTCTTGGACAATAAACTCGAGAGCGCCCCATATTTCAATCAATGTATGAAAAAATCTTCATCCCTATACTTTAACATCAACCTTGTTGTTTCTAAGGTTTCTAGGGACATTTATGTCGGGTTCGTTTTTTTTTATTAAATGCATGATCAATTTTCCCTTATAGTATTGCCCATACTAATGGTATTTCAGATGACATATTTGATATAAAGTACTGTACTAAAAGTATGGTTCGGTGGCTTTAGTGCAAATATTTAGATCATATATTTTCAAAAGATGATTAAAACCATAAGTATGTCAAAAAGCTTGGGGGGAAATTACGGAAAGGGGGGAGGGTGCTACTGCACTTTTTCCTACGGATTTGCCAGCTAGGATCAACATTTTTAATATGTATAGTATAGTTTGATCGAGTGCATAATTTTAGTGACTGTTATATTGTATCTATATAGTAATTTTCAATTTTCTCCAATGTCTGCATAAACAACTGTACAACAATATGGGGTATAATACATGTTCAAGAGACTAACAAGCAAAACATTAAGTCGGAAAATTTTGATAATATTAAAACTATTTTTTTTTTCATTAATAGAATATAAACTTCATAATATTAAATTTTTAAATAAAAATATAATATGCATGTAAACATATAAGTTTTGAGAAATTTCAAAAAGATATGCAATTTTGTTAATTTAGAAGGTAATGTGAAGAATGTGTAATATTTTTTAAAATATTTTCTGTAGAAAATCAATAAGTCTTGACTTTTTCATTTAATGACTATTATTAGGTTTTCTTAGTATAACCTAACATGATGCAATTTCGTGGATAATTGATAAATTATGAGATCATGCTTCATTGTGTTGAAATTTTGCTGTTGAATTTTTTTTTTACCTGATTCACACTCATCGTAGGAAAACAAATGTGCCAAAGTATAAATATTTTGGCCTTTTTAGTAATTTTTTTAATTTAAGTTTAAAAAAAGAATTGGATATATTCTTTAAATTGTACAGGGATGATTTCTTTTCCTTTAAAGACTGATATATAGATGGGTAGTGCTTAATAAGAAAAAGATGTGATTCATTTAGATCAGCAGAATCAAGTATACCGGCCAGTATCTGCTATCAAGGTTTAGTTTAAAGACAGGTCTTTAATAAGACATGAGAATTGACCACCATGCTAATGCAGTATTCATACATGTACACAGTTACGTATTAGGTTTGTCACAGAAATCAGTTGGGTCGGTAAAGTTCAGAGAATTTTAGGCGAGGCCTTTTATCCAATGACATTGCATCGCATCAGTTTAGTATGAAGCAAATCAAAGTTTTAACAATCTTAGTGACTCTTATTTATTTCACTCATACATGCCATGTTATGAAAGTAAAACTAAAACTGCATGAACAACAATTGTGAGGCTCAAAATTTATAAGGAATGACAAATATAAAGACTGCTGGTTTCACTTTCATAGTGTACGTGTCATTGGAAGTATCATTAGGTGTCTGTTTTGGTTTTGATATTAAATTCATAAATTAAAGGTCCTTCACAATGTTAAGTGGATAATGTTAACTGCAGAGCTAACTGAAATGATCAAATGATCAATTACGTCTATTTGATCAGTTGTATTAAGGCTCTGGATAAAGACACATTGCCTGTGTCTAGATTCCACTTCATATCATATTATATAACAGCATCTAAAAGTTTCATAAGGTAAACTAAATTGTTTAAAAAAGGAATGCCTGATCTGAATGAGGGAAGAGTAGGGTTAAATATTAAAAAAAATTATAATGTTTCAATATTACATTTTTTGGCATTCTTTTCAGTGACGTCAGAAGCAAATTGAAAAGGGGGGGGGGGTGTAAACTTATCAAAAATCTTGACAAGCAAAAAAAAACTTTGCAAAAAATATAGGGGGGCTAAGCCTCACCTAGCACCCCCCCCCCCCTCCGATTCCGACGCCTACATGTGTGTGCTTTCAGAATAAACCTTGAGGCTTCCATTTTTTCTTGTCTGCCTGTACTTCAAAAATACAAATGTACACTTATGAGAAGTGATTTTTTCCTTCAATACTGTAGAAAAAAATGTTCAAAGTTTGTTTGACATATTATGCAGTAGCTAGTACATGTTTTTTTGAAAGGAATATTTTTAAATTATTTATATTCAACATGTTAAAGACTTATTTACTAGGTGTTTGAAACTGTTTAAAAAGTGTCATGGCAACCAAAATAAGTGTTACAGAGTGTGTACGGAAATTGAATATTTTAATGGATACCAGTTATTTATAGTGGTTGAAATTATTCTTTATTTTTTTTTTCATTCTCAGATGACTTCAGAAAAAATCCTGTTTGTGTATGACTTTGATCACACGGTGATTGATGATGATAGTGACTTGTATTGTAAACGACTGGCCCCCGGCGGGAAGATTCCCCAGGAGATCGAGGAAACCTATAGTGACCTGGGCTGGACCCATTATATGGGACTTATATTTGACTACCTCCACAAACATGGTGTTACAGAAAAACAGTACCGAGAATGCATGAACGAAATTCCGCTGACAGATGGCATGCGAGAACTCATCGAACACGCAGCAGAAAAAGGCCATGAATGTATCATTGTTTCCGATGCGAATTCGGAGTTTATTGATTATATTTTAACTGAAACCAGTCTTAAAAATGCTTTTTCCCGAGTGTATACAAATCCTGCCAAATATGCCACGGAGGGAAGATTGACTATAGAGTATTACCACTCCCAGGACTGGTGTTACCTAAGTACTGTCAACCTGTGTAAGGGTCAAATAGTGGTGGATCATAAAAAAAACGGGAGCGGGAAGGGGTGCAGTTCAAGTGTGTCGTACTGTTCGGGGACGGAAATAACGACTTTTGTCCTGCGCTCGAATTGTCGGATAAAGAAAGTACAATTTGACATACAATTCTATATGTCCAGAGAATTGCATAAAGGTGCATACTAGTGACTACAAAGTGCATATTCCAAAATATACTTTGTAAGGGGTGGTGGTGAGGTGGGGATAAGTTTCTTTGCCATGGAGAGGGGTCTAAGATCTGCTTTTATTAACGTTACTACATGCATGTGAATTAGATTCACATTAAGGATCACCGATCAAGTTTCATAACTTGATGTGGATTGACATTTTACGATAACCCTGGTCACCAATACAAATTAAGTCACCTTGAATATCAATGATTTCATCCACATCAGCCTTATAAAGTTCTATGGAATAAATCTTTGAATGACTTAATCACTGAATTTAGTTTCGTCTTAATAAACTTCAACTTCAGGCACAGTTTTTGAAAGGCAAGGGGGCCTTTATTTGCATACAATTTTGGTGTTGATGCGCCAAATCCAAAAAACATTTTCCAAATGAGCACAGGATTATTTGCTTTTATAAATGTAGTATGATAATTTCTTGTACTGTGATAAAACAAATAAAAAAGGAAATATTCTGAAGGTTCCTCACTACACCTAGACTTTTACTTTTTAAGACACTACGTCACAAGTTGGAGATTTAAATGTTTTGCTAATCTGTTTATATCGTTCGATTGGGTTGTATATCGTTAGTGGTTAAAGTATTGGGCTTCTGGGCCGCAGATAATGAGTTCGAATCAGCATGGAGCTTTTGTTCATGTTTACTGAATAAAATTTTCGAAAATGTAATTTTTCATCCAAAATTGCACATTTTTTGCCTATTTGACTTAAATACTTCTTATATATTATGATATCCATTATAATGAAGTAAGTTTCTGCTAATTTGAGAAAAAATTTCAAGGTGTAGTGAGCCACCTTAATATAACACTGTATCTAAAGATGACATGGTACATGGTATCAAATTAATTTATTTTTCTATTTTTTGTAGTGCGCCCCCTTGATATGAAATATTTTCAATGGTAGGTGCCTGTGGGTTTTATTGATAATTTTGTTTGCTGGGGATCAAGATGGGGTGGGGGGATACCAATGCTTAATTTTAGTAACTTTGCAATGTGAAATTTACCGTGTCATTCTATATTCTAGGGGTTTGGACAATCTTTCCCCCTACTTTTTATTATGTCAAATACTGGTGTATTAATCAATTTAACCAATTGTGCATTACCACTGCTTCCACTACAGCAAAAACAAATTAGTTAACAGTCAGTTTGCAGAATGGCAGAGCTCCATCTTGTGTGTAGGGGGGGGGGGGGGAGAAGGGGGGTTGTATCGATCGTACTGTTATTCTATCGGTCGTACTGTTGTTGTATCAATCGTACTGTTGTATTATCGGTCGTACTGTTGTAGATGTATATCATGGATATACTTTCGATTACGTTTGTATAATTATACATTTGCAATTTCTTCTGTCTTCTCTGAAATATATTAATTACCTTTAGAACACTGGAATTCCTATAAAAAAAACTACATTGAGAAATTAATGTTTCTAAGGTTCGTGGAGGGGGGGTGCTTATCACAAGATCTGGACTTCCTAAAACACTTTATACTGCAACTTAAATATGAGGACAGGAAATACCGACTTTTAACCCTTATAAAAAGGAACACAACCACTTCATGATTAAAATTGTATCGCGACAGACAACATTACTTTTTAAGAAATGGGAATTCTTTGTTCAATTTATTTTCACAAAATGTAAGTATTTTTTAACTTTAAATCACATTGGCTTGCATAATATTTTTAGATAGTATTGTATATCTATAAGGATTATCATTATAAAAAATATATATGTCCCATATCAACTAAAAACTTTCCTTATATCTACTAACCAAGACCAGCAGCACGTCTGTCTTATATTTCAAACTTTTTTAGAACCCCCCCCCCCCACCCCCAACTACCACCATCCCCCCTCGAATGACAAATTCCTAACTCGATAAGTGATGATAATTCGATGTATATATTATTGATATAAACAGATGTGATGGGGTCCAGCACATGTCAGTGTAAGGGTGTGTCCGGTGGTGGGGACCTCACAACATATGGCCATCAGGAGAGAGACATTGAATATCGAGATATAAGGGTAGAGAAACAGGTAAAAACACAAGACATGTATATATGAGTATATAAATAGAGTAGGACTGAAACTGATGAAAATCAGATGTGGACAATATGTTGTGGTCGAACAACCACTGAGTGATCATGGATATTACAATACAGACAATGCAACCTTGATTCCTTCTGATGTCATTAAGATTGTGGTGTTCGTGGAACCATTCCTAGTACGAGCTACCTAGTAGCCATGACGTCAGACGGCGGGAATCTGCTCGTGCAGGCTATTCCAGAAGCTGACAGCTACATGTGAAGATGTATAGGTGAGTTCGGGGCAACCCACGGTTATTATATAGATAGTGTTAGGTAGATAAACACCATAAGATAGAGAGAAGTCTAGTCAGCGCTTCTCAAAATGACAGTTTCCATGTGTCTGTTATTACGTTCAGACAGATAACAATATTATACATGGTTCATGTAGTCAGGTTAGAGTGTTTTAATTAAAGCTGCTTGGTCCGATTTTTTTGTAATTACAGTATCAAAATTTGTTCCATACAAATCATTTATCTTAGAAAGTTATGGACTTTCTCCTCTTTACACCAGCAGAATCAGTCTCCTTTCAAAGTTAGAAATATTCAAAGTAAATAAAAATAATTTCTCTTTGGGCAAACGAAAAAACAAACCATCACGGGAATGCATTTTGATAAGGAAACCGCTTGGTTTCGTCCCCCGAATGATTGGGGTTATTCAACCCGCATGCTATGCATCGATTGTAAAGAAAGCAGACTTTGGAAATATTAGCGAACAAAACGTACACATGTTTATTTGTAATTTGTCTGATCATTTCGACCTTTATTTAAAGCGATGTCAAAGTCGTAATACAACCATACCCGTCTCGTCGTCAGGGGTGAAATTTAACATGAGGCGAAATAACGCTGTACCTTTTAAAGTCGTTTGTTTTGTTAGCAAATTTTGTACGTATTTTTCTTCATTGAGATTTGGCATAATTGACGGGTAAAACTACTGCAATGTCTATTATTATACATATATTAAGCAAAGCCATCGTTTAAAAGCGAGCATAAAATTTGATATAAAATCGGACCAAGCAGCTTTAAGGACCACAATTAGTTGAGTATTTTAATTTCCAGATTTGGTTTCGATTTATTTTTCTCATCTGCCTCCTCATTGGTAGACAAGATGATGGAACACCATAGGAACACTATACTAATTAGATAAGTGTGTCAGGTTGTAAATTTTGAATTTACAGGGTGGCAGTAAATTATGGTTTTCCGATGTGGCCACTTCGACCTTCGAACTTTCGCCTTTAGGTCGAGGTGCAAGAGTGCGAAGTTGCGACGGCGAAAATGCGAAGGTGCGACGGGATAATGCTCCTTCGCCATCGCAGCTTCGAATTCTCACTCTCATATTCGCGCTTTCGCCTTCGCCTTGTTATGTGGAGCTCTATATCGTTAAAGACAATTTTAGCTGTATAAAAGGACATATGAGGCAGACGATGAACGTTTTAGAAATTATTTTCAACAGCCTGCGCAGATCCATAACTTTTTTTTTGGGGGGGGGGGGGGGTCGATGGATAATTATACTTGTCGGGGGGGGGGGGGGGGGTTGTCGGGTTCGGAGACATATTTTGGAGATTTTATTTTACATAATTAATAAAATTAAATTTCCCCCGGGGAGGGGATTCAGACCATCTCTCCCCCTTTACTGCATGTGTGAAGTTATTAATATTGAATTTACTGGGAGGGGGGCGATCCCCCTCTCCCCTTCTAGATCCATACATGAACAAGGAGTGTCGCATAATGAAATTAGAATGTTACAGTGTTTGATTCACGGTAAACAGACAGCTGGTAAGTGACAGGAGTCTGGAAGTGCATATGTATACATTATGGCGGACATTACATTTTATGTGGAGTATAAAATGATTAGGCATAGCCAGCACTGGTATACATATATGTCACATATACACATTGAAATATTTATAAACATTCATAGTAAGCACAATGGCCTAGCGCATGCGTACCAACAATATCATGGATTAATCGGAAAACCTCGGCGAGTACGGTGCATGCATCAAATTCTTTGTAATCGACCGAAACTTTCTGAATGCTATCAAAAAAGGCGAGAGTGCGAAGTTGCGAAGGCAAAGGAGCGATAGTAGTATCGCTCCTTCGCCTTCGCACCTTCACACTTTCGCCATCGCATCTTCGCGATTCGCCGTTGCATCTTCGCGCTTTCGCCATTGCAACTTCGCACTCTCGCATCTTAGACCTAAAGGCGAAAGTACGAAGGTCGAAGTGGCCCCATCTGAACACCATACTAAATGGATAAGGGTGTCATGTTGAAAATCTTGAATTTACCGGGTGGCAGTAAATACAAAATTTACAACATGATTGTAATGTTGTAAATTTTGTTTTTATACTGCCACCCGGTACATTCAAAATTTACAACAATACATTGTCAAGTGCTTTCATAAATAAAAAAGCTTAAAGAAAATGACAGTAATATCAATATCTCTGATAAATGCCTCACAGAAATTTTAAAAACAAAGTCCATATGAATGTATTACCAAGAAAATGTCGAATAACATGTATTGCGACATTCACCGTCTCCCAATAGAGGTACATGTCGCGGTGGAACAGCTTACACTGGCACAAGAGAGTTTGTAATTTATTTACTGTAAAATTGATCACATTGAAAACAGGTTCCACTACCTTTTAGAATGTAACATATTATCTTCGATTCGAAAATCTTAGCATGAAAAGACAATGTTCAATCAAATACTCTTTAGTTTTTTAATTTGTTGTAGAATTACAACTTTGAAAAATCTATATATTCATAAGTTTATGCGATTGTCTATTCCTCACAAACATAATGATCTAGCTTTGTTTACTATTACGGTTTCACCGTTTGTATACAGGTATATGTAAATATGTTTATATGACTTGTACCCATTTCTATTTATTAGGATTAGGAGAGTAAATGAATTGATTTCAAAGATAGCAGGTTTGTTGGAAGAGCCTGGTCCCGCCTCAAGTCCGAGTTTCAAATGTATGTATTTTCTTAAAGGATTTGATCTGAGAACCGAGTGTTGGGGATGTTAAAATGTTTGTACTGTTGATAACTTCTACCATAAATGAGCGTTTTAAAATAAAATTCTATCCCCACATGGTGAAATATAATCCTAAATTCAACAACTGTTTAATAACACAATTTCTTTTTTAAGAAATCTGCATTACGTCCTAGAACAATGAACGAAGGCACTACAAAGTAGGAAGAATGCTCATGTAGAAACCAGGCGAGTGTAGCGGGCACCAGGGCCCCCACCCAGAACGGCTGTGACATCTCCGTAAAGTGCCGTGGTGAGCCAAAGCATGACGAGACTGAGAATTCTCGTCAGACCATTCCCTTTTTAAAGCAAAACTCATCTAGATCTTAAACTGCTGCATGGAATTCCGGTAAACTTTGTAGACCTGTGTTAAGAAAACACTGTGAAGATGTTCATATAACCACAAACATTCGACTTCGTTAATTTATAATTGATATAGTACATAATGAACAGTTTCTAAGCGCAACTACTCGCAAACCGCTGCATGGAATACCAGTAATTACTAATTCCATCATTTCTTGCTTTTCTGTACATTTCAATTTATAATTTTTTTGTCGTTGAAAAAGGTATAGACATGCATGATTGCAGAAAAATTTGATATGATAGATTTTTGAGGAGTTATGTCCCTTTCAAAATCAAATTATTCTGTTTATAAAATACATTTCCTGCTTTTTATACCTGATAAGCCATCATACTGAGGTAGATTCACAATACTTAGACGATTATTTTGATCCATTATTGTCTCCTTGTTCTTTTGTAAACTGCAGAGAGCCTGACTAATAAAAAATATAACTATATGGATAGTTAGATGTATTTTATTCACTTTCATACACATCAAATGTGAATCATAAATGAGAATACAGAAACATAACATGAGGCGCAAAAATGCAGTATCTGTGCACACAGAAAAAACTGCACCAATGAAAAAGAAGCTGACTTGACTTTCAGTTCAGAGATGATGTTGAAATCAATAGTATTCTCATATCAAGAAATGTCATTAAAAAACTTGTTTTACGGGGGGGGGGGGGAAACATTTTGTACTTGAGTTCGGACAACATTAAATTTACTTAATATTTCAATTTTTAATATTTAGGAGAAATTTAAATAGATTAAACAAGCTTTGCCCCAGATGGATTAGATTTTAGCAATGTGCCATTTAACTGACTAAATTAAAGTGGAATTCTGTAGATATGTACACCTATAAAAGCTAGTCATCCCTATATTTCATGTTAACTCAGTTCAATGATCAATATTGTTTCTATCAGCTATAATTATTAATTTTAAATTATTAAAACATTGATCAAACATGTATGCATGTACAATGGTTGTATGTATTTGAACTTCTACAAAATATTTTCAAATACTTCAAGTTGACAGACATAAAGATAAAAGGAAAAAAATGGGTGTACAATATTGAATAATTGTAATAAGAAGACATAATATTTTGGAATCAACGTATAAGTAAAACCAAGATACATGCATAATTGATGAGAAATTTCATTTTAAAAACCAGTTCTCTGAGAAATCATTTACCCAAAACAACAGTTCACACAAAGCTTAAAAAATACTTCCGTTGCATCACTGAATAAGTTTGTGTAGAGCTATAAACACACGGTCCGTTACATCACTGAATAAGTTTGTGTGGTGCTATAAACACACAGTCCGTTACATCACTGAATACGTTGTGTAGTTGTGCTATAAACACACGGTCCGTTACATCACTGAATAAGTTTGTGTAGAGCTATAAACACACGGTCCGTTACATCACTGAATACGTTTGTGTAGAGCAATAAACACACAGTCTGTAACATCAATGAATTAGTTTGTGTAGTGCTATAAACATACAGTCCGTTACATCACTGAATAAGTTATGTAGAGCTATAAACACACCCATCCGTTACATCACTGAATAAGTTTGTGTAGAGCTATAAACACACGGTCCGTTACATCACTGAATACGTTGTGTAGTAGTGCTATAAACACACGGTCCGTTACATCACTGAATACGTTTGTGTAGAGCTATAAACACACGGTCCGTTACATCACTGAATAAGTTTGTGTAGAGCTATAAACACACGGTCCGTTACATCACTGAATAAGTTTGTGTAGAGCTATAAACACACAGTCCGTTACATCACTGAATAAGTTTGTGTAGAGCTATAAACACACGGTCCGTTACATCACTGAATAAGTTTGTGTGGTGCTATAAACACACAGTCCGTTACATCACTGAATACGTTGTGTAGTAGTGCTATAAACACACGGTCCTTTACATCACTGAATACGTTTTTGTAGAGTTATAAACACACGGTCCATTACATCACTGAATTAGTTTGTGTAGAGCTATAAACACACAGTCCGTTACATCACTGAATATGTTTGTGTAGAGCTATAAACACACGGTCCGTTACATCACTGAATAAGTTTGTGTAGAGCTATAAACACACGGTCCGTTACATCACTGAATAAGTGTGTGTAGTGCTATAAACACAAGGTCCGTTACATCACTGAATAAGTTTGTGTAGAGCTATAAACACACGGTCCGTTACATCCCTGAATAAGTTTGTGTAGAGCTATAAACACACGGTCCGTTACATCACTGAATAACTTTGTGTAGAGCTATAAACACACAGTCCGTTACATCACTGAATAAGTTTGTGTAGAGCTATAAACACACAGTCCGTTACATCACTGAATAAGTTTGTGTAGAGCTATAAACACACGGTCCGTTACATCACTGAATAAGTTTGTGTAGAGCTATAAACACACGGTCCGTTACATCACTGAATAAGTGTGTGTAGAGCTATAAACACACGGTCCGTTACATCACTGAATAAGTTTGTGTAGAGCTATAAACACACGGTCCGTTACATCACTGAATAAGTTTGTGTAGAGCTATAAACACACGGTCCGTTACATCACTGAATAAGTTTGTGTGGTGCTATAAACACACAGTCCGTTACATCACTGAATACGTTGTGTAGTTGTGCTATAAACACACGGTCCGTTACATCACTGAATAAGTTTGTGTAGAGCTATAAACACACGGTCCTTTACATCACTGAATACGTTTGTGTAGAGCAATAAACACACAGTCTGTAACATCAATGAATTAGTTTGTGTAGTGCTATAAACATACAGTCCGTTACATCACTGAATAAGTTATGTAGAGCTATAAACACACCCATCCGTTACATCACTGAATAAGTTTGTGTAGAGCTATAAACACACAGTCCGTTACATCACTGAATACGTTGTGTAGTAGTGCTATAAACACACGGTCCGTTACATCACTGAATACGTTTGTGTAGAGCTATAAACACACAGTCCGTTACATCACTGAATAAGTTTGTGTAGAGCTATAAACACGCAGTCCGTTACATCACTGAATAAGTTTGTGTAGAGCTATAAACACACGGTCCGTTACATCACTGAATAAGTTTGTGTGGTGCTATAAACACACAGTCCGTTACATCACTGAATACGTTGTGTAGTAGTGCTATAAACACACGGTCCTTTACATCACTGAATACGTTTTTGTAGAGTTATAAACACACGGTCCATTACATCACTGAATTAGTTTGTGTAGAGCTATAAACACACAGTCCGTTACATCACTGAATATGTTTGTGTAGAGCTATAAACACACGGTCCGTTACATCACTGAATAAGTTTGTGTAGAGCTATAAACACACGGTCCGTTACATCACTGAATAAGTGTGTGTAGTGCTATAAACACAAGGTCCGTTACATCACTGAATAAGTTTGTGTAGAGCTATAAACACACGGTCCGTTACATCCCTGAATAAGTTTGTGTAGAGCTATAAACACACAGTCCGTTACATCACTGAATAAGTTTGTGTAGAGCTATAAACACACAGTCCGTTACATCACTGAATAAGTTTGTGTAGAGCTATAAACACACGGTCCGTTACATCACTGAATAAGTTTGTGTAGAGCTATAAACACACGGTCCGTTACATCACTGAATAAGTGTGTGTAGAGCTATAAACACACGGTCCGTTACATCACTGAATAAGTTTGTGTAGAGCTATAAACACACGGTCCGTTACATCACTGAATAAGTTTGTGTAGAGCTATAAACACACGGTCCGTTACATCACTGAATACGTTTGTGTAGAGCTATAAACACACAGTCCGTTACATCAATGAATCAGTCTGTGTAGAGCTATAAACACACGGTCCGTTACATCAATGAATAAGTTTGTGTAGAGCTATAAACACACAGTCCGTTACATCACTGAATAAGTTTGTGTAGAGCTATAAACACACGGTCCGTTAGATCACTGAATAAGTTTGTGTAGAGCTATAAACACACAGTCCGTTACATCACTGAATAAGTTTGTATAGAGCTATAAACACACAGTCCGTTACATCACTGAATAAGTTTGTGTAGAACTTTAAACGCACAGTCCGTTACATCATGGAATAAGATACTGGTATCCGTCTCTTCAGGAAATATATTGTCTGATTCCACCATAAACTGTGTTGGATACTTTAAATGGAAAATTATGTTCAGAAATCCACAATATTTGTATTCAATAGCATTTTTCATATCTTATGGTGAAAAAAAACCCACAATTAATTATTATCTTATTTATATCTTCAGTCCATTTCCATTACATTTTATTCCACATATAGCAACAGACAACCATGTTTGGAAAGTGTGAAATAAACAGGAGTCAGTATTACAGTCCATGTGAATTATACACAGGTCGATTTTAGCTGCAGATGTTGAACAAAGTGACAAACAACATGTGTGGTTTTGAGAGCAGACTAGATTTGTACAGAAACATTTACAACCTGTCAATATCCAAGCTATCTCCATTCTACGGCTGACGTTGAGCTGAACATGGCCTCCTTATCAGGACGGGGTCTGTGTTCATCTACAACAAGAGATTAATTAGCTGTTAATTGATGAATCAACATCATACAGTATATATATAAGACAGAGCTACATCTACAAATAAGTTTAACCTAATTACATTGACACATGCTTTAATAGTTATGTAATTAATTAAATCATTTCATTCAACTTGTACTCGCAACAAAACAAATTACAAATACATGTGTCACTATATTAACATCTGGTTTATTAGATAAACTGACCTGATATATTAATTAACTAATTAGAATGACATGTGCACATCTTATTATTAAAAAAAACTTCAATTTCTATTTACGGTATTTTAGGCAAACAAACAATGAATCCCAATGACTGGTAGATACAGCTAACCCTGTGACAAAGAGCTGTTTATATTGACAAACAATCACACAGATAAACATGTCTTACATTTATCTTATTGACTGAAAATTAGTCTTAGTTATCTATATCTAATTAAGGTGAATGACAAAAACTCAAACTTACCTGTCAGAGCGTCCTGTCTGGTGATATACCTGTAGACACACACCTTGTTGTTGTACCATGATCCGACCCAGAGAAGGTGAGTGTTGACATCATAACTCAGGCTCCATGGTTCACCCATCTCTTGTGATTTTGTCAGTAGATGTGACATGAACTGACCGTCCTTGTCCAACATCTGTACTGTTTTTGTTATAACATCACACACCAGGATGTATGACAGCGCGTCAGTACAGATTCCACGTGGCCCTAGTCGTGATCCTGATGGAGGTCCTGTGTAGGAGAAACGATGTCTTCCTCCACGCTCTGTCACCACTACGGCATAAGACCCAAAGTCAGACACCACGACATCCCCATTGTTGTTCTCTGTTATATAGTCAGGTCTATTATACAGTTCCCGTCCTGTGTTGTCGTTCTGTATGGTTTGTGTCAGTTGTCCGCTCTGGTTGTACCGGGTTACCTTCCCTATGTCTGTTTGTATATAACACATCCCGACCAGTAGATCCCCAGTGGACGGGGACCAGTACACACACCGTGGTCTCCATGTAGAGTATGTACTCTCTATAAATGTGGTGGTTGTTTTCATATCCGTTGACAGTTTGTTGATGTTAGAATTCCTATCTATATAAATCAGTTCACTCTCACTGTTCACTGTGTGTAATCCTTTACCAAATAAATCACCACTACATGAATCCTCCACACGATGTAGAGAAACACCTGTTGTGTCTGTCAAGATGAGATTGTTTCTGCAATCAATGACCCAGACCTGGTCTGATGTCACACAGGAAATGTGATAACAACGATCAACATCTGTCACTGTGAGAGAGTGAAGTAACTCGGGGGGAGACATCAGTTTCAGCAGACACTGGTTTCCTTGCTGTGGTTTTTCTGTCCCTGGGGTTGGGATTCCACTCAGTGACTCCATCACACGACTTTTATCTACAAACATCAAACATAGAGTTCTTATCCTGTATTGTTACATGAAGTAGATTAAGTTAATTAAATACTCTGATTAAAGTAATTATCAAACTCATTTAAATACTTTAAATGAATTTCTCTTGTATATCTTAATTTCATAACCATGATAATGTTTGCATCTTCTTATTTAAATAAGTTTGAGGAACTAACTACATGTGGTAACATGTATATATATGTAATAATGAATAACAATTACATGGATTATAACTAATATATGAATTATAATCACAATGAAATAAATATAAACTGATTTAACAATTTAATATGACTTGTGTGATATAACAAAAATAACAACTAAGGTATACTTAGATCTCATTGAAACCTGTCTGATACCTAACACATATATACTACATCAATGATAATGACTCAGACTTACCTGTCAGAGCGTCCTGTCTGGTGATATACCTGTAGACACACACCTTGTTGTTGTCCCGTGATCCGACCCAGAGACGGTGAGTGTTGACATCATAACTCAGGCCCCATGGTTCACCCATCTCTTGTAATTTTGTCAGTAGATGTAACAGGAACTGACCGTCCTTGTCCAACATCTGTACTGTTTTGGTTATAACATCACACACCAGAATGTGTGACAGCGCGTCAGTACAGATTCCACGTGGCCGTAGTCCCAATCCTGATGGAGGTCCTGTGTAGGAGAAACGATGTCTTCCTCCACGCTCTGTCACCACTACAGCACTGAACGGATAGCCAGAGTCAGACACCACGACATCCCCGTTGTTGTTCTCTATTATATAGTTAGGACTTCTATACAGTCCCCGTCCTGTGTTGTCGTTCTGTATGGTTTGTGTCAGTTGTCCGCTCTGGTTGTACCGGGTTACCTTGCCTATGTCTGTTTGTGTATAACACATCCCGACCAGTAGATCCCCAGTGGACGGGGACCAGTACACACATCGTGGTCTCCATGTAGAGTCTGTTTTCTCTATAAATGTGGTGGTTGTTTTCATATCCGTTGACAGTTTGTTGATGTTAGAATTCCTATCTATATAAATCAGTTCACTCTCACTGTTCACTGTGTGTAATCCTTTACCTACATATAAACCACTACATAAATCCTCCACACGATGTAGAGGGACACCTGTTGTGTCTGTCAACATGAGATTGTTTCTATTACTGACCCAGACCTGGTCTGATGTCACACAGGAAATGTGATAACAACGACCAACACCTGTCACTGTGAGAGATTGATGGAACTCAGGAACAGACGTCAGTTTCAGCAGACACTGGTTTCCTACGCATCGGTTTCCTCTCTCTGTGAAATGGATTGCACTCAGTGACTCCATCACATCCTCCTTGTTGAGTGACTCAGTCATCGAGAGCTGGCTGGTGTGGAGTGTAGGATGTATCTGGGGGAGGGCTGTCTTTATGGAGGAGAGGAATTGTAGCGGTCTGATTACTCTCCTCTGTTCATATATGTATACATATCTCTGTAGGCAGAAAATGTGTATGATCATTTCTTTCTTCTGTTTTAAACATCTGTGTTTGAAATCAAAGTCACAGAACACATTACACATGAAATCGTTTTGTATATAGTTAATGAGATGCTTCAGTGTCTGGGCCTTTGTTAACATCTCTGAATGATAGTGGGAAAAATACTGTGTGACAGGTTTTGAAATCAGTTTTGATTCGTGGCAGGAGAACAGGTCTGTAAAAGAGAGCCTCATTTCTGATGGTGTGAATGGTTCCTAAGTGCTGTTGTCGCTTTGATTGATATGCTACTTGTATACTTGTATACTTGTGCCTTCTTTTTCTAAAGAGAGTAATTGGGAATCTATCAGATTTATGTCCAAAACAAGTATTACACACAGGAACTTGACAAGGTTCACAGTACTTTATATAAACATGGCTAGGATGTCTCACACAGATCTCTTGTGTTGGGATGTAGTTGATTTTATCACGGTGTGACACAACATCATGGTCTATTGTTTGGAGATCTTGTACATGGTTCTCTTTACACTGGGGACACAGATCACATGGACACGATACACAATAGTACTCTGTGTCCCCCGGACACTTAGAACACTGCTGTACTTTACATGGAGTGCTTGCTGTTTCCATTGTGTGAAGGGACTACGTCTCAAAATCACAACCTGTTTAATTAAAAATAAAGTGTTTTAAATGAAGTCAACCACATTCTTTCCACATATAATGAAGTCAATGTTTTAAATGAAGTCAACCACATTTTTTCTACATATCAATATCAAATTTTATATGAATTTGTTAATTTAAAACATGTTTCTTTAATGTAATAATATATCATTCCTACAAATATAATAATAATTCATATAAATAATGATTCATCAATATAGCTCTGGTTACAGAGACACTCAACTTGTTCAAGAAATGGCCCAAAATATGATTGACATTAGAGAGAGGGAGAAAGAGAGAGAGAGGAGAGGAGAGAGAGAATTCTCTCTTTGACCTCTGTTAAACATGTAATCTTGTTTTCTCTTTTTATCTCTCTATCTATCCTTTTCTCACCCTCTAGAACATTTTCCAGACAGAATTCTCTCTCTCTCTCTCTCTCTCTCTCTCTCTCTTTCTCAGGCTTAACATGTACTCTTGTTTCTTTTCTTTCATTCTCTCTCTCTCCTCTCTCTCTCTCTCTCGCTCTCTCTCTCTGCATATATCTCAGACTTATATTGCTTAGCTTATTTCTCATTCCTTAATTCATTCTATATCCCTTCTCAATATTTTTCTGCTTTCATATGTGCTTGCTTTCTCTGAGTGAGAGAGAGAGAGAGAGAGAGAGAGAGAGAATTCTCTCTCTCACTCTCTCTCTGAGACCTTCTCTGCTTAACATGTAATCTTGTTTTCTCTTTCTATCTCTCTATCTATCCTTTTCTTACTCTCTAGAACATTTTCCAGACAAGAATTCTCTCTCTCTATGAGCCTTGATTCTTTTCTTTCAATCTCTCTCTCTCTCTTTTTCTCTCTCTCTCTCTATTTCTCTGTATATCCCTCAGAAATTTCTTGCTTAGCTTGATCTCATGTTTCTAATTCCTTCTTTCATTCTTTATCCCTCTTTCTCAAAATTTCCCTGCTTTTTACATGGTTGCTTTCTCTGAGAGAGAAAGAGCGTTTCATAGCTTAACTTTATCTCTCTCTTGTTCTCTCTTGTTCTCTCTCTCTCTCTCTCTCTCTCTCTCCCTCTCTCTCTCTCTCTGACTAAACTTATATCCTTGTTCTCCTACTTTCATTTGCTTTCTCTTTTTTTCCCTGTATATATCTCAGAATGTTCTTGCTTAGCTCATTTCTCATTCTTTCTTTCATTCAATATCCTTTTCTCAATATATCTTTGCTTTCATGCATGCTTGCTTTCTATGAGAGAGAGAGGAGAGAAAATTCTCTTTTCTCTCTCTCTCTCTGTATATCCCTTAAAATGTTTTTGTTGCGTGGACCTCAGGGTTGACGCAGAAAATAGATGGTTAAACCGCATGCTATGGGGAAAATTTAGCCTGTGCATGAGCTAGCCTGGTTCCTGTGCGTAATGGGTAGCTCAGGGAATCAG
Organism: Magallana angulata; assembly: GCF_025612915.1. Taxonomy (NCBI): domain Eukaryota; kingdom Metazoa; phylum Mollusca; class Bivalvia; order Ostreida; family Ostreidae; genus Magallana; species Magallana angulata. The sequence continues at coordinate 37,662,775 of NC_069119.1, read as the reverse complement.
GATTCCGTGTCATATGCACACATAAGTTCAAAGGCGCTGCAATTGTAATGTTGTCGGTAAACAGTACAGAAACGAAGTATACGTTTAAAGAAATGATTGGCATGTGATTTGAACTATCAGTATTTTCAAATAAGTTAATGTTATGCCGAAACTACAACATGCATAAAATAGCATAATTTGCAATGTTTTGTTGTTTTCCGAATACACATGTAACTTAACTTTACTTTTATAGTAGGCGAGGCTAGAGAACTTCCCGATTAAATTTTTTAAGCATTTAAGTATGATTGAATAAATATGTCACTGTAGAAAAGTTTAAATCTCAAGAAAAATGCATTAAAATATGAAATTTTTAATTTACACAAAGCTGTCACTGCATACTAGTTAACAAAGTAGTGCGAATCGTAATGTGTGCGCAAATAGTAGAATTCACCGAATGCTGATACTATACATGCAAACTTCTTTCATAGATAGATCATAATTATTTTAGAAGTATGAACCCTATAATTCTGAGATAAAAAGTCAGGGCTATACATACCGGTACATGTATACGTAATACAACGTACAAATTTAGTGGTTAAAAGCAGAGGGCTAGAGTCGGTGGAATCTCTGATAATCTTAAGGCTTTCACGTTTTCGTTGGAAACACATGCAAATGGTCCACGTATTGTAGTCCTTGTTTAAAGGACAGCAACTTGTTTAGCTTGAACTCATGTTTTTCATTCCTTCTTTCATTCTCTATCCACATTTCTCAAAATTTCTCTGCTTTTAACACAGTTGCTTATTCTGAGAGCGAGAAAGAGAGTTTAATTGCTAAACTTAATCTCTTTCTCTCCTTCTTTCTGACTTAACATATATCCTGGTCTCCTTTCTTTCATTTTATCTCTTACTTTCTCTCTGTATATATCTCGGACTTTTCTTGCTAAGCTTATTGCCCATTCCTTAGTTCATTCTATATCACTTTCTCTGCTTTCATACATGCTTGCTTTCTCTGAGGAGAGAGAGAGAGAGAGAGAGGGAGAGAGAGAGGGAGAGAGAGAACAAACAAATGGGAAAAGGGATTGAGAGACTGCTAAACAAGTACCCACTCTCTATGACACTGCTTGCTCTCTCTCTCTCTCTCTCTCTCTCTCTCTCTCAATATTTACTCTTTCATACATGTACTGTTCTTCTCCTTACTCTCACCTAATTATCAAATATGTTCAAAAATAGCAACACATCAATTATACTAGTATTTGATGTCACTTGACAATTTGCTGATGGTCTATGACTAGCTTTTCCCCCCACCCTGGCTGAGTATTTGACTCCCCCCCCCCCTTACCCTGGCTGAGTATTTGACTGTGGCCTATGACTGGCTTTCCCCCTTACCCTGGCTGAGCATTTGACTGTGGCCTATGACTGACTTCCCCCCTTACCCTGGCTGAGTATTTGACTGTGGCCTATGACTGGCTTTCCCCCTTACCCTGGCTGATATTTGACTGTGACCTATGACCAGCTTTTCCCCTTACCCTGTCTGAGTATTTGACTGTGGCCTATGACTGGCTTTCCCCTTTACCCTGGCTGAATATTTGACTGTGGCCTATGACCAGCTTTTCCCCTTACCCTGTCTGAGTATTTGACTGTGGTCTATGACCAGCTTTTCTCCTTACCCTGTCTGAGTATTTGACTGTGGACTATGAATGACTTCCCCCCTTACCCTGGCTGAGTATTTGACTGTTGACTATGATTGGCTTTCCCCCTTACCCTGGCTGAGTATTTGACTATCCCTGGGGAAGATAATTTGACAATATCCCAACCCTGACATTACCAGAAAAATATACTTTTCCCTTGTTTGACAAAACAAACCTTAAATTAGGATGAGGGCAATAGTTATTTTGTCAATACCTTGGTAAGAAATTGATGTTAACCTTGGCCTATGCTCTCGGACAACAGTTCCTACCCCAGGGCTAACACAATGACTACTGCCCTCATACCTATTTAAGAGCTGTATACTATGATGTCTATGAATGACACACAACGACAGACGAGCGATTGCAATAGGTCTTCTGGGTGACCAAGAAATTAAAAGATTAGCTGCCTAATGATAAATTCATATATACATTAAAAATTCATGAATACTATACCACAAATGTATTTTGTTTTTCTTGACTTCATCCACTGTATCTCCGTGTATCATACGCTTAAAACCTATATAGAGACCACACAAATCTACACACCAGTACATGTTTAACACAAAGTAATATTATACAGCAAATTTTAATTAAAACATATAGGAAAGCAAAAGTACTGAGAGAGAGAGAGAGAGAGAGAGAGAGAGAGAGAGAGAGAGAGAGAGAGTAAATTACTAACACACTAATCTTTATCTACCTTGACTGTGTGTTTGAAACTATTTTGTAAGAATCAAGATAATTAATTACTATGTGCATTTCCAGCTTCATTAAACATATTAAACATAAATGTAAGGGTTTAAGAACAGAAATAGAAATTGTACATTTATTAAAAACTTGGCTTGTTTTAAGTATAGGTGAAAAGGGGAACAACTACTTTAATGTTAAAATTCAGGTATTCCCCTTTTCACTTTGCTTGATCAGTGAGACCGTGTTTATAATTAAAAGCAGTAGTGTCCCAGAAACTTAGCTCAATCAACCTTCAGATCTGTATGTAAACAGATAATCCATGATCAATTCATCAATTTATACTATTATTGAAAGAAAAGAGAGGGATTAGCGGATTAAAAAGTTAAAAGATCTATACAATCAACATTACCACTTTTAAAGTAGCTATATATAGTGTCAGAGAAGGTTAACTCTTATCTAAATCACAGTTTAAACATAATGTATACAAATATCAATTAATTCATCCAACTTATACTATTGTTGGGAAAATAATGAGAGATTTAATAGCTGAACAAATTACTGTTGTATCATAATTGGAAATAAATGTTCATACTTTACCACAGTTATAATAAATCTTTTTCCAAAACTGGATCAGTTAGTTCTACCTTGAATGAGGATGAAACACCTAAAAAGTAAACACTATATCATTGTGATAATATATATGTCACAAACATTAATGCATTGTTTGCTTTATACATGTTATAAGTTCAAATTAGTGTTAACTATATGTAACCTTTCGAAAGCACATCAGACTATCTATGAAAATCCTATCATTTTTTATTAATTGAAAACTTTAACTAACAAATCATTTTCTCAAGTCCTACATTCTCGGTTTAAAGTTCTTGTATCACATTGTTTATCTAGGTCAGCGCAGATTAAATGTTTGTGTTTCTGATAAAATTGGAAACTTATATAAAACAATACATGCAATAATGCTAAAAATGTTACTAAATCAACTTAATCTTACAATGTGCAAACAAATATTGAGTCACATTATTACAAAGTGGTATTTCTTCCCCTTTAAACCATCTATTTAGGCGACAAATTATGCTATACATCTGTATTTCAACATTAAACATACATTGATTAATACAGCATGCTAGAAAGATTAAAATGATTTTTTTAAATATGACACAATTACTTATTCAATCGTTTGTATTTTGATACTTTTTCTTAAACTGTAAAACCTCTTTGAATTATAAGAAAAATAAATCAAAACAATATTTTTCCCATTTTTTAAAATGTTTAAAATGTAGAAATTATACGTCTGTTACAGGGACGTACATGTATATACCAATGGGATAGGCAGCTCTCACAAGTCTTGCCGAAATCACGCGGTACGTGATTTTGTAGGTCATTTTTAACTTCATATGTTTACGATGTTACCTGATATATCGATATAAAACCTTAAAAAACTATCTTGAAATTATTCTATAATTGTAATTTGTACGTTATAACCCTCATCTGATCATAATAACGACAGAGTTTTCAAAACCCAGAGACCCGTTTTTGCCCCATTTTGGAGATTACGTAAAAATCGATGTATATTTTCTCTATATCTAAATCAGTTCACTACATACGATTAAAAATGTATGAAAAAACTATCCCTTTTAACAAGTTTTAGAGGAAATGAAAAATATAATAAAAAATGAAGAATTTTAAAAACTTGTCAAAGCTCGTGTGATAGTTTGGGAAGTAAACATGGCGAATGTAGAAGTCGCCTGTCCCGTTCGTACATACGTCACTGGTCTGTTACGAAAAGTCAGGGAAACTTGAGTCGAAACACGGGTCGAAGCATAGACCGTCTTCAGTTCCGACAATTACATGTTAATATGAAGGCTTGCAAAGAGAAGTGGATGTAGGCTATGCCTGTCCACTTCTCAAAAGAGAATACCTTAACTCATTTGGCGGTTTGTCACCGACCCTCCCAAAACGAAAGTAGATTTTACAAGAAAGAGGAAATATATGATTTATGTACATCCTCTCGATTTCCAAGTTCCCTTAGTTTGTGGTGTCATTATAGAGTGGTATCATTTTATAAGTTTCTATGTTCAGTTTGCACACTGTAATGGCTATTAACTATAGTCACACTCCTCTTTTATAGGTAACTGCTTTGTTCTGTAGCCCGGTAACGATAATTCCACAAATTCCGGGGCCAAAATAAAACAATCACTGTAAATGAAGTACTCTGATACGAAAATAAAATAAATACCCAGAAAAACACGGATAAACACAGTTAAACACAGAAAACTCTTACATTCTCATGAATCAGACGATCTGCGACGACAATTTCGACATAACGTGACTCCAATAATGCGAGTATGACTAATGACGCAAAACATTAGAAGCCCGAAAAAACACTGCTTGTATATTTGTAAGCAGTATAAGGTTACATATAAAGAGTTTTAAAAATATATAGATTAAAGATAAAATCTCAGACAAAAATTTGAAAATGTTTTACTACTGTTACGATAGCCTCTCCAATATAAAAATCAAAGTACTGAAAAGCGCTAGCCTAATGTTAGAAATATAGCGAAGTACATTGAAGCGTTAATAGGGGTTAACTCCAGAAAAGTTTCTTCGAAATGTTTTGACTGACCTTTGTCCAATCAGATCGTAGCTGGGCGGAGTTGCCGCTCGTGACTTGAATGAGAGAGAGAGAGAGAGAGAGAGAGAGAGAGAGAGAGAGAGAGAGAGAGAGAGAGAGAGAAATGAATACATTATAAATGGTGCCGATGAAGATATAATTATTAGCTATAAACTTAGAAACAAATTAATTAAGGTCTGTGTATAAAAATTACATGTATATCCTATATTGGTATAACTTTAAAGCGTTTTAAAGAACGATTATGAAAAGTTCTTTGGCCGCATGCCGTCGTAATAGAGTGACGTAGCTAACCAACTAAATTTCCTAGCATGGAGTCCGAGAATACGGACATTAAATATTTTGAAATGCGAACGAATGATCACTGTAGTGAAAAGGAAGGGCAACGGAGGCGGCTGCTTAGTAGAAAAATAAAACAATGGCGGACAAATTCGTCCAAAGGTAAAGAATGTTTCACAATGAGAAACCGTGAAGAATGTTTTTATGCAAAGTAAATTTACAACCTATGTTTAATTCCAGGAAGATTCGGCAAACCTTGATAAGAATATAAACGGTTACACTTGTAATAAAAACAGTTTCTTAATCTATATATATAGACATCGTTGTTCCCTGGGTTTAGAATTTAAAAACACTTCAAAGTTTCATTTTATAAGATATACTAGACCTTGATTTGTCACTTGATAACTATAATTGTTGATAGATAGTTCGCTCATCTGCGTCATCTATAATTTACTCCATGAACCAGTTAACTCTCTCCCTCCCTCCCTCCTCCCTCTCTCTCTCTCTCTCTCTCTCTCTCTCTCTCTCTCTCTCTCAAATTAAGTCACGAGCCGTAATGTCTCAACTCCGCCTTCTACGATCTGATTGGATAAAGGTTAGTCAAAACATTACGTAACAATTTTCTGGAGTAAATGCTTATTAAAAGCTTCTATGTACTTCGCTGTATTTGTTTCAAACGAATGTTGCTTTATTTTGTTTATAGTATTATTTATAAACACACTGAATTAGATTATACTGCTTGCTACGAGTCTTTTTGTCGAAGAAAAGGCCATTTTTTAACTTTACGTTATTTATAAACAAATATAAAAGACTCGAGCTTTGTGTACATAATAATGAAATATTACCTCTGTATTCAACACAACTTGATATTTCTTTGAAATTATTTACTTAAGCGTAAAGACCATAAATAAGGAAGCATAGATTATAGACATGAATTTGTGTAAAATGAACTAAATTTATTTTGTGTTATCGCATCAATCATACCGGGTATCACATTAACAAATAGTTCTATACACAATAGAGACACGTATATTTCAAATAGAGTCTCATTCTTACACACGAAATATCTAACGGGTTTCCAAGACAATTGATTCTCTTCCTCATCTCAAACATGCACTCATGAATTTGGTCTTCTGCTTGAACAAGGGAAAGGAAATATATCGCATCATGTCTTAACATTAATCCCTCTCTCTGGACCTCCAACAATTAATCCTTCTCTCAGAAAACCCAAATGTTCTGTAATCTATAAAAAAGAGCTGTAATCTCTCTATCATAATCACAAAGGCGTGATTTTTTTCTTATGATTGGAGAAGTAGTATATATATATATAAATATATATATATATATATATATATATATATATATATATATATATATATAAATATATATATATATATATATATATATATATATATATATATATATATATATATATATATATATATTCTCTTTAAAATGGAGTCCTTTTCACAGGAAATGTAAGTTTTATAGCATTGAATCATGAATTTTTGAAGCATACACTCTCATAACTGCCGCTGTGTGTGCATACAAATTGAGTAACGCGCGTTAGCGCGTTATGAAAATTTGTATGCACACACCGCGGCAGTTATGAGAGTGTATACTTCAAAAAATCATGATTTAATGCTTATATTTACATTTTTTCATCTTCTTGCCTTGTCTGCAAATGTGATTCATGCCTTAAAATTCTTATCTTATTCTAAGGGTAAGTTAATATTAATGGAAGAGCCACAGTAACAGCCACAAGCGTGAACTTTGATTTTCGCTTGTGACGTTGCAGTTTGCAGCGTTCAGCGTTTGTGACGTCATAATAAAACTCGTCAATTTGACCTTTGACTACTTGTTGCATTTAGAGGCATTTGAAGATCACAGAATTTAATGGAAAAACCCAGTAGAATGTAAATATATTTATTTGATATACTTCATGCTTCTATATTGTAAGTGTGTGTGTATATATTTAAACATTTTTATGTAAGTGTGCTTGTTGGAGAATGTTTGTTCTCGCATTATCACCGGTGTGAGATCGGTTAGTCCGGTGTGAGACAGCATTGTGAGATTTTTCTGTCTTACACTGTGTATTACTACGCCGTTTTAAAACGTAAACAAACGTTATCTGCGGTAGGCACTGGATGAAAAATCAAGTTTCAGCAAAACTGAAACTATATGGAAACCTTGCTGAAACTTGAAGTTGAAGTTTCATGTATAGTTTCCGCAATGCGGAAACCATTATATCGATTCAGCAAGTATCCGTTAGGTTTCAGTCAGCAGAAACTTTAGTCTGAGATTCCTGATGGTTTCCGCAATGCGGAAACTATATTTGAATCATGTGAATAGTTGTGTAAATTATTATGGAAATATCAATCAGTTTCAGAACATTTCCGCTAGGTTTCAGTATGCTGAAACTTTAAGTTAAGATTCCTGATGGTTTCCGCAATGCGGAAACTAAATTTGAATCATGTGAAAAGTTGTGTAAATTATTATGGAAATATCAGTTTCGGAACATTTCCGCTAGGTTTCAGTATGCTGAAACTTTAAGTTAAGATTCCAAATGGTTTACGCATTGCTGAAACTTATACTAAAATTGATTTGAGTTTAATAGTGATATCATTTATTTTCAACAGGTTTAAGTTTAATTCTAGCCTAATGATAATGAATCCTTACATACTAAAATGTATAGTAAGGTTTCAGCGTGACTGAAACTATATGTATACATGTAACTATCTTCAAATGTGGAAAATAAGGCGATTAAGAACCTTACTAAGTAATTAATTGAATTTAAAAAGAAAAACTGATGCCTGATCTTGTTTAATGCATATGATGAAATCATTAATCTTGGTACTTGGGCACGTGTATACATGTGTATACATTCTTTGTCCAGGTGACTTCCTCTGTGATTTTCCTGTATATTCTGTGTGGATTGCAGGGTATTTTCTGTCAGGAGTGAACAAAAGACTGTTACATAACATATACACAGTACGAAGCGTGAGTTTATAACTGGAGCCCAGCGGGAATTTTTTTTCAATTTGTGTGTACCTGAGTTAGTAAAACTGATAAGTAAATTATAATTATTTAGTAAAATAAATTAATATACCTATTTTGTAAGACTCCTTCTTAAATCATTTAGTTATCATTTGAATGAACCTTGAGGTACAGTAACTAATTAAGCAAACAAATTAAGGTAAAGTCGTTGTAAGTTTTTACAAATCGTACCAAATATTCGTACAACCTGAAGTTTAGAGCTAATTCATTTCTTTTTTAATACCACGCCAACACATGTACACAGGAATTTTTTTAAAAAAAATTCTACAGTTGATAATAACAAGTAAAACCCACTTGGAGTTTGAGTCTTATATAATAATTGTTTAATTATTTACATGCATTTCAGACTTTACTACATGTATGACTGTATCATGATTCACTGGAGTCGGAAGCAAATTGAAAGTGTGTGGGGGGGGGGGGGGGGGCTAGACTAATCCTCAGAAATATTGAGGAAAACCCCTAAAAAACCCTAATTCCCAAAATCATGGGGGAGGGGGGGGGTAGGTATACCTATACTATATACTTCCGATAATAAATTTCCCTACCCAAATTTGTTTCCCCAAAATCATGAAATTCCTAATCCGTGTCGTGGGAGGGGGGGGGGGGGGGGGGGCTAGTATGCCTATTACTCCAACTTCTCAATCTTTCAAGGTAAATTTAGGAACTATTACATTTCCGGCGAGAAAAAGTGGGGGGGGGGTTCACTAAGCCCCCCCCCCCCCCCCCTCCGGTTCGACGCCTATGTGATTCGTGCATTTCTATACTTTGTATTTACTTTCTGTACTGTACACACAGATATTGATACATGTTTATGAAACATGCACATGTTTCTGTTATAAGATATAATAAGCATTATTTATAATTTTACTGAAGTTATACGTTATATTACAAAATCAGTTTAAAATCCAGCACTAGCCATGTGGTGCACGTATACATTTGATGTAGAAAGTATACCAAATAATTAAAATTATATTTTGTTTATACATCAGTCCGACGTGTACGTCTTACTTCCCGGCTTGTTTAACGCGTTTGTATTTTAATTTCATAAGTAATTTTAACGTACTGTTAATCGCATGACCAATCAGTGCACATGTGTAACTGTAAAATAATTGCCATCAATTCATCAGTTCATCGTAGTTGTAAATTCACCGTAGCGGGTTCGCTCTTAACCGGACCCCATTAATTGATCGGCATCTAATTATATTTGTGATTTCTGTGTGTTCATGCAGAACCTGCTCTGTGATGAACATAATATTTTCACACCTCTATATTTTGAATAAGAATATGACCGTGCTTAGGATCGCGGTGAAAATTGGACAAGTCAAGACTAACTTGTCAGTAAACTATATATGGCTCTATCATATTTAGTTTCGCAATCATCAGTACGTGTAAATAAAATATAGTTAAAGACAAAATCTGATACATTTGTCTCATTGAAACTTGTTTAATTTCATTAGACATTTGTAAACAAACGGTCGGCCATTTTTTTTGGTTAATCACGTGTTACAAATACAATTGTAACAAACATACCAGAAATATTTAACCAGGAAATACTAACTCCGACAGTTCTTATTTAAATAAATATACATGTAAAAAGTATACTATTCGGTAAAAAATGATAATTTTGTTTAAACATTATTCATTTTAAACTATCCCAAGATGCACTTTTCCAAGATTTAGCGGGTTCTGATTGGTCAGTATTGGCGCACTTTATGATTCCGAGCGAAGGTTAAAATGGACAAGAAGGTGCTGTTGTAAAATGGAGAATTGAGAAGCATTAATAGCCTCTACAACAAGGAGATAATGCAGGAACGAAGAACTCATGTCAAGGTAACTTAATTCACAATAAAGATACTCCCAATAACATTTTCAAGGCTCTAATTTATCTCTCATTTGTAAACGAGATCTCGCGCCATCAAATCAAGATGGCGTCATTTTTTCAAACTTTGTTCGGTGTTTTAATTTTTATTACCGTATCTCTTTTAAATATACGTTTTGACCAAGTTAACCATAAACCAACTTTATATGCATGATAATGAAGATTATCCAGGGTATACACATATATAATTATATAAGGTCCCTAATATATGAATGCTTGGTTGGTAGACAAGACGAACAATGAATCTTTCGCACATTATAGTAATACAATTTACAAACTCTAAATGTAACGAAAAAAATTTATTAATTAAATCCGGAAAATGAAATCTTTTTCAGCATTGACAGCATACAAAGTCAATGTTTCCGGTGATTAGTTGCATCCTCCGTTCGGTGATTCGGGTGAATGTTTTGACCAGCTGGACAATGTGAACGCAAGGTATTGCTTTGAAATTGATTATTTTCACCATCAACTTATACATGTGTTGGATTTTTATAATTTACTGTAGTAATTTTTGGGAAATCCAGGTCTAAGATCTTGAAAAGGAGGTTGATTGGGGGGGGGGGGGGTGAAACACACTTATTGTTGTTATTGTTGATAAGTTTTTCCATTGTAAAACAAACAATAATTGAATCAAAATGAAAATAACATAGCTTCAAACATTAATGAAACATTTTTGACCAGATACTACTGTAGTCATTATGTGACATAGTTTAAACAGCAACTGGCAACTGCATAGTAGCTTCTGTATTCAGAATTTTATTCAGAATGCTTTTATTACATGTTAGGCTGAATGACTTATGTTTATTGTTTAAAAATCTAAATGAAACTTTATTATTCATGTTTAAGATAAATAGAACAGACATAAAGTACAGCCCAGTGAAAGGAACAAGTTCATCGCAAGAAGAAGAATTTTAATGCTACCACTGTCCAGAACTACTAAGTCTGCTGTAGCCATGATGTGATCATATAAGTGCTTCACCGGTCTGGACAATGCTCGAAAGTCCCCCAAAAAGGCCTATTTCCATAAACTACGACTCGGGTTACATCAACAACAGCCAAGGACACTCCTTATTGATTCGAATGGACACATCTCTACGACCCGACTAAACCTCTGCAGAACAAGACTTTTTAACTGTAAAGTATTCTCATTTCAAAAAACCTATAAACTATAAAAGTACTTTTTTTATATGATCAAATACCAGTATATTACAATGTCTGTAAGCTAGAATCTTAGAAAATCACATGGTTTTGACTTATTAAATGATTGATTAGACCTTGCAGATATTAACTTTCATTTTCTTAAATAATTTGTTTTATTTGCAAATATTGCATAAAATATTAGACTCCATGTAACATATATCCTCAGGCTCACACCTCCAAGTTGATAAGTGTTAACTACTTTTTTCCATTTTCTTTGTTTAAACATTTATTGATAACTTAGTTTTTATTTGCAGCAATATATGAAAAATTAAGAAACCAATCTTAAATGTAAAAACACTGCATTAGGAGATGAATGCATGGGTCATAGAAATGATAAAATACACCAAACAATATTCAATTATGTCGTATATGAAAATATATAAAGACAACATATACCCCATGTATTACAATTTTTATATAACAAAATTACTTGGATGGAAAGTTGTTTCCATGTAGGTTTTATTTTAATCTGTGTTATGTAACTAATATATAATTGGAATTAGCTTTTATATCATAAGTAAAATGCTGGTATTGATGAGAATTGTAAGGTGAATGATCTGTGTGATACTTTGTATTTTATACATTCATGCTACAAAAAGCAAGTACATGTACATGAAGTAATACTTGTCATATATAAACAATGTATATTTTACTTCATGTCTTGGATTTAATAATATTAATGTAGGTAAAGTAGTGAAATGTAGGAAGGTAAACCGTGTGTAAAGAAGAATATTCATCAGGAATGAAGTGTGTTGCAATCAGCATAATTAATTAAATGTGTACATCATATTTTTGCACATGATTTGACAGACTGCTCCATTGTTAGCTTTTTATTGGCCAACAAGCTTTTCATATCTCCCTCTGGGTCATCTATTTAAATACTGACAGGCTTATGATCTTAAAATCTGATCAGTTGGTACATCATGGGTGGAAATGAAAAGTTCACTTTGGACTTAATGGATTATCAAAAAAAATGATATCAAATCCTGTTCTATTGTAAAACATTAAATTATATTACTAACAAAGAAAAGGTTTATCCCAACTTGTAAGTGGGTCACTTTGACCTCATTTTGGAATTTATTATTTTGTAAATTGCATTCATTTTTTTAAAAAAGGAAGATTTTTGTTGCATTTTTAAAGTGAGATTTGATAGGCAGTTAGTCGAGATGAAAAAAAATACAAATGTAAAGATTTCTATGGGAGTTTTTTTTCTTGTGCAATTTTATCATTTTTTAAATAAAAGTCCCATATAAGGGAATTGCCATATGGACGTTTCTCCATTATTGTATCTTGGCTGTATTTTATTTATTATTGGAAACAATTTCAGATTTTTGAACAAAATAAATTTGGAACTGTTTGAAATTGTTTTGTTTTTACATAAAGTAGAGACCTTGCTCAGCTTTTGTGAAAGCAAAAATATAAAAAGTTTCAGTAAGTTTCAGTTGCGGAAACCCTTTGTAAACAATATGTTTCCCAAATGTATATTGAGGTTGAAACTATGCAGAAACTTCAAGTTTCAGTAAGTTTCCGTCGCGGAAACCATTTGTAAACAATATGTATCCAAAATGTATATGGAGATTGAAACTAGGCAGAAACTTCAAGTTTCAGTAAGTTTCCGTTGCGGAAACCATTTGGATTCATGGACAGCCTAAGTTTCAGCACTGCGGAAACTTAATGAAACTTGAAGTTTCCGTGCTGAAACCTGTCGGAAACTTAAAGTAATCTTAAGTTTCCGCAAAGTTTCCAAAGGGTTTCCGCAGCGCTGAAACCAGATATTTCATCCAGTGAGGGAAATGCAAAATAGTGCATTGAGATTATCCATTAAGTAATTGTGTTGCATAATTAATTACAATTTTTCATACTTTAATTGAAAAAAACTGTCGTATGCTTTCATTTAAATTGCACTATTTGAAGCACGCGGAGGGATAAACCGAAAGTAATCTTTTGAACGTCATAACAGAAAGTTGTCAAACATCATTTTTTTAAGCTAATATAATGCGAGAAAAATAATCATTCATTATAAACTCGTGTGGGATAGTGAAATTCCACCTCGGGGCCAAGATTCACGGTCTAGGACTCGGCAAAGCCTCGTCCTAGACAGTGAATCTTGTCCCCTCGGTGGAATTTCACTATCCCACACTCGTAATAATGAATGATTCTATTAATCTTACTTAATCTTAATTTATCGCTTTAAAATATATGAAATGAAAAAAAAATTACTAATTACTCCTTAATAATCAAATAAGATGATGTTAATGCCCATATGTGTAATAGTAATGTACAAATCAATAGATGTGTGTGTGTGTGTGTGTGTGTGTGTGTGTGTGTGTGTGTGTGTGTGTGTGGGTGGGTGGGTGGGTGGGTGGGTGGGTGTGTGTGTGTGTGTGTGTGTGTGTGTGTTTGTCTATGTACACTTCCGAGGTATTGTTTCTGTTTACACACCAACGTACTGAGGTATGTGTTAAATACCGAGGTACTTTTCCCGTAACCTCGGAATGTATACCTCATTTTATGCGTGTACAGCATGCAGGTATTACGTGGTTTAAATTAAGCAATAACCTCGGTAGGACGTCAAATGGTTGGTAGGTGTGTGTTCTATCAACATCGGGTCGTATTTTGTCATTTTCAACTATGAGCACACACTTTGTCAAACAAGGCCTCTGATTGGCTGAAAATTTGATTGGCTGTTTAACATTACTCGGAAATCAAAACACTACATTCGAGAGTCTCGGACATTTTGATTGGATTACAACGTGGCACAAATTCAGATAAATAAGTAAGTACATGTGAAAGATTCTATCTCTTATTCTTTTTCTAACAAGAAACGTATTTAATGTTAAACATGCTTAGGTGCAAAATGCTATAAGATACTTAAAATAAAACAGGAACGATTTTTGAAAAGCAACAAACACGTCTATTTCTCTATCATTTCCGTTGTTAAAACTTGGGTAAGATTTAAAACAGATTTCATGTTCTTCATTACAAAAAGGGGTTAAAGCAATATGAATTTATGAAAAATTGGTTCAATTTTAAAGTTTTCAAGATATAGTTCTATACATTACAAGATATAGTAGTTTTCATGAATTGTGCGTATGAGAAAATTCGAATTGCCTCTACATGAAATTGATTTAACTTGCATCGTGAAAGCGATTTTTCTTCTCATGATAAATATATAAAATTAATTCTAATAAATCTAAAATGTGTAAATCAAATCATTTAAGATTTATTGGCATGTCATTGTTATAAAACATATTTATGCTGTTCATTTTTAACATATCAAACCATGTCCAGAATCATGGTTTGGTTTGCACACGCGCCATTTAAACGTGCTTTTTTAACTAATGATCGCAGATGACATTCACAGTACTAAACAGTCATTGCATACAATGAAACAAAAACATTATTAATGAAAATGGACATGGCTGTGAGTTTTTAATTGATTCATCTTGATTTTAAAAAAAATCTTAAGTTGTGAATAACCAAAATTACTTGATAAGTTCTTCTCCAATGCAGAAATGAAGTTTGAATTATTAAGCGAGGATATATATCAGCAGATATTGTGTTAAATTGAAGATAACAACAGCAAAACACCCAGCAACATAATGATAGAATTTAACAAAATAGCAAGGCAGCTCTCTCTCTCTCTCTCTCTCTCTCTCTCTCTCTCTCTCTCATGAGACTCAGATAGTGATCCATGCATTTGATGATTAAGTATAATTATATTGTAAGGAACGATATGAATATAAAAGAAAGAAGTAAGAATTTACATGGATATGATAAGAGTATTTCAACATAGAATATAGTTCGATATATCTTTAGTTTTCCTGGCATTTTAACGATTTTGATATTTTACAAACTCTCTCCCTCTCTCTCTCTCTCTCTCTCTCTCTCTCTACCAAATGCAAACAGTGTTCACAAAACTAATTCCATCCTTTTAACTATTAATTTTCAGATTCACAAACAAATGATGTGCATGTTTGGTATATTCGTTTTGCAATCATCGTGTTTTTTAGTTTTAAAGGATTTTGATATTATTGATGGTTGTGGTGTTTACAGTTATGATAATGGATTTTTAATCCTTTTCGAAAGTTACGTTTCCTTTATTGTTGCTAAACTGGTTTTAGAAGATATGGGATATTTTTATCAAACGATGAATGCGTGGTAAGTAGAATGTTGGAATGTGAAAAACCTCGAAATCATCCCTACCAGGTGAATTCAACCAGAGAATATTTTGTCGCAAACAAATAATAGTATATCTCTACATTTGGAAAGGCTTCATATTGATCAAATTAAGTTAATGATACATGTAAATAACAATGAACACTTTCATTATTCGGATGATGTATGAAAAAGGCATAAATTTTGTCATTAAGATGTTTTAACCATAGGCGTCGGAACCATAAGGATACCTTTTTTTGCTTGTTAAGATTCCTGGTACTAATCACTTGTAATGCAAATATAAAAGGTGACTGGTTTTCTTTTGTGTGACACTATTTGAAAAATTACAAAAAAGTAACTCAATGTTTTTGCAAAGTTAGATCTAACCATAATGCACATTGCATCAAGGAGGGGCTAGTCCAACACCTCCCCCACTTTTTTCTCTCAGCAAACATAATTTTTCTTAAAGAAATTACCAGGAAGCTTCCGGTAGAATGTAAGGAATTGAAATGAATATAAGGAAAAATTAATAATTACCGGATTAGGAATTTCATGATCTTGTGAAAATATGTTTTTGTACGTAAGATTTTTTTGAGTTATTGATATACAACACCCCCCCCCCCCCTCACCCCCCTCCGACACGGATTAAGGATTTCAGGATTTTGGGAAATAACTTTTTTTAGCTTGTCAAGATTTCAGATGATAAGCCCCCCCCCCCCTCCCGATAAATTGTGTTTATTTTATTTTGAAACGGGATCGGGATTACAATTATATATAATAAATCACGGGATAGCCCCAAAATGTAGTGGCGGAGTCTGACTCATTGAGAGATACACAGCATAATATATGGTACGACTTTACTGATAACATTCGATCCCTGTATTTTAAGCTCCTCCCAACATTTCAAAGCTTTAATAGACGAATGCATTTAGATGCATAATATGTTTTACGGACCGTTGTGGCGAGCGCAGCTCAGCAAAAGTTACACACAACATGTTACCTTATCAATTATCAACTAACATCAAAGAATTTTTGAGAGAGAGAGAGAGAGAGAGAGAGAGAGAGAGAGAGAGAGAGAGAGAGAGAGTTATGTATTTCTAAGTTTTAAAAAAATGTCAAAACACATATACTTGGCTGTATCTTCCCCCCTAACACGGTCCCTGTTTGTTGACCAGTGTGTTTTCCCATTTTAAAACTTAATGGGGTGACAACATGCAATATCTACAGAGTTTTTTTCCTCATTATTCTTTTCAGATTTGGTTCAAAATAATCAGGCTGTAACTTTTATAACAATAATATATATTTTTAATTTCCTCCCTAAGTTTACTGTACTTGCATGCAAAGTTAGCTTAAACAGGCTGGGCGGACTCCGAAAACACCGTCATGTATTGCGATTTTTTCAACTTCCATTTTGTAGCATATGTTAATTGGCCAGAGAGTGAAAATGCATTGAATTTCAAAGTACTGGTATATTATTTTTTACTTTTACAGTCTTTGGAAATAAACTAAATGCATTGTTAATAAAAAATGCATGTAACATGTATATTGAAATAATACTGAATATAAGAAAGATTGGCCATTAAAAGCCTCTTTGTACCAAAAGTTTACAATTTTTGGCGTCTTGGGCTAGGATATGAATAGTTTGAGATTCTTCCAACTTACCGCTCCTTTTTAAGGATTAGGAAATGTTTTTCAAACATCAAAGACTTTTAGAATTCAAAATGAAATTTAACATGCATTAATATTAGACCCTCTGGCAGATCAGTCTAAAGACTATGGTGTTCATGTGGCTGTCAAGACCTGTGGGCCTTTTGTTTGTTAAGTACTACATGTAGGTTTGTTGATGGTAGATGGGCAGAAATTTGAAATTTGCCTCTTATTAAAGCCATTTTTATTGAAGAAAAGTGAGCTATGCACCTCACATTTGTAACATTTTATTTGATATATACTTAAATGTTTTAATTGTTATAATATTTAACATTTAACAGATGGTTTAATTTCTTTTTTGTAGATAAAATGATTTGCCTCTTATTAAAGCCATTTTTATTGAAGAAAAGTGAGCTATGCACCTCACATTTGTAACATTTTATTTGATATATACTTAAATGTTTTAATTGTTATAATATTTAACATTTAACAGATGGTTTAATTTCTTTTTTGTAGATAAAATGATCAAGAGCAACCATGTATAATGAGTAAATATAGCTAGCATGGATGATGAATTTCCCATTGGGCTTTTAGCATTTGATTCAGATTTTGAATATTCAGAATCTTGTTCTTTCTGTGCAGATTTTTCTCTTGATGTGTTGGAGCTTTTTATTAATGGAAAAAAAATTCTTTGCTTTTTCTCTGCAGCTGAATTCAATGCATGTATATATTTTTGTAATTTAATGGGATTTCATTTCTCAAAGTATGTACTTGTTTAAATCCACATTATAGGAGGACACAATAAGAAAAAGGTATTGCCATCTTGTATAAGTTGATGTCATGCAAAATCGCTAATTTTATGGGTCTGTGATGTTTAAGCTAATTCTACATTCAAAATCTTAAATCTATTTATAGACTGCCAAATGAAACACTACATATTGCTACATATATGTAGAATGGGAACATTTTTGACTGCATTTGACAATGGATACATTTCTAAATTTATTGGAAAGTCCTTAGATGAAATTGCCTGTGAAGGTAAATATTTTTATTGCAAGTAAACTTGTAATAGGCAATTAAATTAAAAGATAATAGTCAGATAAGAAAATTAGTTGGCTAATATAACAAA
Organism: Magallana angulata; assembly: GCF_025612915.1. NCBI lineage: Eukaryota > Metazoa > Mollusca > Bivalvia > Ostreida > Ostreidae > Magallana > Magallana angulata. Next base: position 37,644,429 of record NC_069119.1, on the reverse strand, counting down.
GAAATGTTATTTTAAAATTAAAAGTCGCAGATAAGAAAATGAGTTGACTAATAAGATAAAAAACTGTCATTTGAAAATTCCTTTAACCTAGTGTCTGTATTTTGTTGATATTATTTACATAAACTCATTTGTTTCTTTTAATTGTAGACATATATTCAAATGATGATGATGATGATGATGATGATGATGATGATGATGATGATGATGTTGGAAAAGAACGAGCCAGAAAAAAGAAAACTGGACCTAAGCCTTCAAAACTCCCAACAGGTAAAAGCACAAGAGTCCTTTTTCAAAGCATATGTCAATACAAACACAATGAATTTGAAGATCCTTATGCTGAAAAACTTTCTACATTTTCAAAGTATGATTTTTGTGATATGAATGGAATGTTTAGAACTGTAGTTTCATTCAAGAACTGTGGTTTTATTCATTGTCATTGGCATCAGTTTTTGTAGAATATTGTAAAACAAAGCTTCAAGAACACTTAAATTAAAGGTAGTCTGCATGTGTGTCTATAATTGAGAAATATCTGATAATTTGTAGTAAGGTGCCTATGTGTGTATCCTAGAACACACTGAGGCAGTGTCTGCGTATCTATATTTGGAAACGCTGATAATGCATAGTGAGGTGTATATGTGTGTTTATATTGGGGAAACACCCACAATGCATAGTGAGGTATCTATGTTTATATTCAAATGGGGGAAACAAACATAATGCATAGTGAAGTATATATGTCTATATTAGGGTAACACCCACAATGAGGTATGTGTGTGTCTTTATTGGAGAAACATCCATAATACATACATGTAGTCAGGTATATGTGTGTTAATTTAAGGGAAATACTGATAATGCATAGTGAGGTATATGTGTGATTATATTGGGGAAACACCCATAATGCATAGTAAGGTATATGTGTTTTTATTGGGGAAACACCCAAAATGCATAGTGAGGTATATATGTGTGTTTATATTGGGGAAGCGCCTATAATACACACTGAGATATATGTCTGTCTATATTAGGGAAACATCCATAATGCATAGTGAGGTATATGTGTATCAATATTAGGGAAACACTGAGAATGCATATTGAGGTATATGTGTGTCTATTTTGAGGAATTATTCATAATGCATAGTGAGGTATATGTGTATTTATTTTTAAGAAAAACTAATAATGCTTAGTGGAGTATCAGTTTATTTTGAATAGAAAACAATTATATTTCGTAGCTGTATGTTTTAGACATAGATGTGAGTGATGAACATGATGGCAATGATGATCATAATGATGAAGATGGGGATGATTATGTTGGGAGAGAACGAGCTAGAAAATAGAAAACTGGTCCTAAGCCTTCAAAACTCCCAACAGGTAAAAGCACAAGTGTCCTTTTTCAGAGCATATGTCAATACAAACACCATGAATTTGAAGATTCTAATGCTGATTTTTTTTTACATTTTCCAACTATGACTCTTGTGATATGACTTGAATATTTAGAACTGTAGTTCATTCAAGAACTGTGGTTTTATTCATTTTCATTGGCATCTAATTTGTAGAGAATTAAAAATAAAACAGTTTCAAGAACACTTAAATTTAAGGTAGTCTACATCTGTGTCTATATTGAGAAATCACTGATAATTTGTAGGAATGTATGTATGAATACTAGAAAAAACTGATGCAGTGTCTGCGTATCTATATTTGGAAACACTGATAATGCATAGTGAGGTATATGTGTGTTTATATTTGGAAACACCCTGTCCCATAATGCATAGTGAGGTATATGTTTGTCTATATTGGGGAAACATCCATAGTGCATAGTGAGGTATATGTGTGTTTATATTGGAGAGACATCCATAATGCGTAGTGAGGTATATGTGTGTTTAAATTGGGGAAATACTCATAATGCATAGTGAGGTATATATATGTCTATATTGGGGAAACATCCATAATGCATAGTGAGGTATATGTGTCTCTATTTGGGAAATTCCCACAAAGCATAGTGAGGTATATGTGTGTGTATATTGGGGAAACACCACTAATGCATAGTGAGGTATATATGTCTATATTGGGGAAACATCCATAATGCATAGTGAGGTATACATGTATGTGTGTATATATTTGGGAAACATTGATAATGCATAGTGAGGTATATGTGTCTCTATTTGGGAAATTCCCTTAATACATAGTGAGGTATATGTGTGTCTATATTTGGGAAACACCCATAATGCATATTGAGGTATATGTGTCTTTATTAAAGAATCGCTGAAAGTGCTAATTTGGGTATCAGTAATTTTTTTTAATTTGAGATATACTTTTAAATTGAGATACATGTAAATTCATATATATTGGATTTATTTATGAACTTTTTCACAAGTACCTCACTATTCATTTTTAACTTATACCCTATACTCATTTGTTTTTTAACTGTTGAATGAATAAATGAATTCAAAAATGATTTTGCATTTCATTAAAGGTAAAACTGTATGTCGAGAGGAAGAGGAAGCAAATTCAATAAAGAAGCCTTGCAAGAATTGTGGGAACATTTTTTAAGGACTTTTTGCAATTGGTTTTTGTTTGTCGTCATGTGGTGTTCATTTTGTGCTGACAATTAAATAATTTTAATTTCTTTCAAACTACATGGCCTAATTTTTCCAAATTCTTTCGATATGATGTATGATTTGGGTAAGGGGGACATAAATGGTAATTTCATTTCTCTTCCACACTGTGTCCTTGGTCAGCAGGGCCAAAATGCTAAAAAGAAAATCTAAACTTCCACACATCTGAAAGAAAACTGAATTCAGTTGTAAATTTTATATTAGTTTTTTTACTCCAGAATGTAGTTTAATTACATGCATATATGATATTCCTTTATTGAGGTCTGTGTCTGGGCTAGTTACTCAGGTGACCGTTAATGCCTGTTGGCCAGTTTGGTTTAAAAACAATTCAATTTTATACACGAAGAAGTGATTTTGTGTTAGAACTTGAAGAATCACCTTGCTTTTTTAGTGTGTAAACATCACTGTTCAAATTTATTGAAATTTTCAAAAAATTGATTGTCTTTAAACTGGGAATTAATTCCTTTGAAAGATTGTTTATTCATTTAACAAAGCTGTATTTTACTTATTGATAAGTGAAAATACATTGGATAATTCTCTTTTCTTTGCACGTAAGTATTTTTTCTAAATAACGACAAAGTAATTTCAATGAATTAATAAAGATTAAAAAAAAAACGGGAATTAATTCCTTTGAAATATTGTTTATTCATTTAACAAAGCTGTATTTTACTTATTAATAAGTGAAAATATATTGGATGATTTTTTTTTCGTTGCACGTATGTATTTTGTTTATAATGACAAAGTCATTTTAATGAATTAATAAAGATAAAAAAAGAAGAAGAAAGAATTGTTATACTTGCTTCACGACAATTTTTTGACCATATACTTTTTGCAAGAATTTACAGGGTAAAAAGATTTACTCTTGTCTATCAAAACGTCCATCAGTCCTGGTTGTTTATTTTACTTTTTAAGGAGTTTGTGTTTAGATCTCTAGAATCATTTTTTTTAATTCGCAGATATGTTTATTTATTGGGAAGTTAGAATGCATATTCACATGAAATTCTGATTCTGTTATATTTTGAATAATGCACTTTTAATCTAAAAAGAATGACCAGTATTGCAGAAATTAGAGAAAGAGTTCATTAAAGCAACTCTTATGATTATCATATTCCAATTGAGATTTTCCTGAACCTTAGTAATGAAAAAGGACATGTCTGCATTTGCAGTTTGACAGGAAATCCTCCATTTATCATCTGGTTGTGATAGAATGTCTCTTTAAAAATATGTACTATTTAGGCTCGCTGGTCAATAAATTACATGTAAACATCTTGCAGTATATATTTACATTCTCCAGTGTCTTTGCCTATTATAACATTACGTATCGAATTTATACTATATAACCCATTTAACTTCCAATGACGCCAAATTGAGGCGCCATTGCTAATTTATATTCACATATTTAATCGTACAATGGCTAAAAATTGTATAAATATAAGCAATAATGATTCATTCTTTGAATATTATGAAGTGATAATTTCAGTCGGGGCGTGATCGAATTTATCATAAAGCCCTTCGGGCATTATTGGATTTGATCACGCCCCGACCGAAATTATTACCTCATAATATTCAAAGAATGATCCCTTATTCATTAAATAAATGAAGTAGGATTAATCAAGTCGTTAAAAACTTAAACTGTTTATTAGCATACATATGATTTCTGTAAGAGATTGAGATTATACATAAACAATTAACCCCCCCCCCCCCATATTTACATTTTATGATATTACATTTTGTGTTGATCTCAATGCAAAATATAATAACGCAAAATCTTATGATAGAAAGTGGACTAATTATAGCTTAATTTGTAATTTGTAAATATAACAATATAATGTTACAGCTAATGTTGATCATAGATACCAAAGGAGATATCAACAGCGAATGTGTCACTCTTGGTCTTGGTGAATGCATACTGATCTAGATTGAATCCATCTTTATACTGTATACTCATTTTGAATATATTTCAGGGAATAAAATAATATTTACTGTAGGATGAAAACGTTTCAAGATTTATTTGCTGTGCATGTTACATCGCAATTTTGACATGCCATCAAAATAGCTTTTGCTTGCCATTTTCATTCAATCAGCGGTTATTACTATATAATGATGACTAGCTCCAATCAGATATATTTTGTTATTTTACAATATCAACACATACTTGCACTAGTGGTTACCTCTAATATACCCATTTCAAAATGGATTCATAAATACATTGCATAGTATTATAAATAGAAAATAGAAAACTAGTATCTCTGGAAAAGAGGACCAAACTTTATTACATTTTGCGCTTATCTCAACGCAAAATGTAATAATGGGAATTTATTACATTTTTCGTTATTACTTTTCGCGTCGCTACAACCCATTCTGAACAAAACATTAAAATTGCTGCCCTTATAATTCTTCAGTGCTATCAAATTTCAGCTTGTAGGCGTTTTAGAGTATCATGAATGCCGTTTTTGTGAATTTTGCGAATATTGCATGCAAAGTAAATAAATCAAAGAATAATTCGCGAGAGTTATATTTGTTGGATTTATATCAGTCGACCATGACTATTAAAACATCAGCATCTTCCTTTTATTTAAAACAACGTTAATAATTTGAGTAAATGAGAAAAAAAGTAGAAACAGAATATATACATTCTGAGGTATATACCATATTTTGGCATGACCATTAAAGGAATACCTCGGGTTGTATAGAAAATTTCTATTTGTATTGCAAGGTTATCGTTGAGAATTCTAAAAATTATGGATGATCGATGAAATTTAATGTTTGATTCGAACTAAATCTACTATGGCAGTTATCGGTAACTTCAGTAGAAAGCATATACCTCTGAACGTTTTCATGGAAATCTATACCTCTTTATGTGATATAAACCAGTATGTGTGTGTGTGTGTGTGTGTGTGTGTGTGTGTGTGTGTGTGTGTGTGTGTGTGAGTGAGAAAGTGAGAGAGAGAGAGAAAGAGAGAGAGAGAGAAAGAGAGAGAGAGAGAGAGTAATGCTCTTTAGCCCCCCCCCCCCCCCGACGCCACTGCATTCAATTGAAATATACTAATATGAAAATGTCCTACGTTTAGTATTCATAAAAGAATAGTGACCGTATACATTGTAATTGAATCCAATATGCAGTTTCAGTCTGAGTCCACGTGCTTCACCTGTCAATCATATCAGCCCGCGAGCTGCACCACGTGCTCCTTCCTTGAAAAAGAAAAACAGTTTCGTTCTATTAGTTTTTAGGTAAATGAAAAAAAGAAGTTTGTCTAACAATAAAGTATTTAACACTGTTTATGATGTTTAATTTAATGCTTGACACTGTGTTTGTGAAGTTAAGTTCATATACAACGTTATTTAAAAAGAAAACTAATTCTCTCTCTCTCTTTTCGGTGGAGGAGACATGTTAAACACCTTTTGCAGTTTAAGAAGGCAATAAAATGAAACATTTATTGTTACTGTTAGATAAATTGTTTAATATACGGGTCGAATTCCTGGTTGTCACTTGTTGCAAGGAATATCCACCTGCCTCATACCCGTGAATTCTGTGCGTTCAAGCGAAGAGTGATTTACTGTCAGCAGTCTGGGCGGACTCCGAAAACGGAGTAAACGGAAGTGATTTCTCAAAAGAAAAAATACTCCGAAAGAGGAGTTCGGCGCATGCGCAGTTAATCAAAATATCCCATTTTTACGTGAAAACAGGGCACTCAGGAAAATTGAATGTGCAAAGTGGATTATTCATATTCATATGCAGGTCTGAAAATACGTTTAAATGCTTTATAAGACATGTTTCAACAGAATGTATTTGGCAAAAATATATGTTCGTTGGGCAAATCAAATTTCATTTGCATTCAAAGTTTGTCAATTCTGTTTACCATGACGAAGCCAATAAGGTGAGTAAATTAATGTTTTTTTCCATGATTTCACTATTATTAAAGATAATTTATGTGCTAGGGTGTGAAATACACTATTACTGTTAGTTTTTTTTTTATCCCGTTTGTAGTCATTACACCGTTCTTTGGATCACGCGCTGACTCGCCAAGTCGGCACTTCTTAAAACCTTGTATACATCGTAATTTTGTCGTTTTTTAAAAAAAAAACCTCATCTATATTAAAGGCTTGAATACTTACATTAGTGCAACAATTAATTTTCAATTTCCATACTTCCAAGTCTTAATTTGAAGTCCGTTTTTCTTATCTTATAAGTCCTGGTCGACCACGTATACGTTTTAATATTTGTATGTATTTTTCCTGTTGTTTACCGAAACATTTCCACATTTTTTTAAAAGTACTATTTTAAGATTAATCATTTCTGAGTCGCTACTGATACGACATATGTGTAGTAGCTTCATATTCAACACACATAAAATGATGTCAATATCTTTTTATATTTTAAGGATAAAGTCAAATGTTCATATTTTGCCGTTGATCGTATGGTATACGTACACCGCGTAGCGTGTGCTTGTCATGGACTAGGTTAATTGTCTTGAGTATCGACAGTCTCTCTATCTCTCTCTCTCTCTCTCTCTCTCTCTCTCTCTCTCTCTCTCTCTCTCTCTCTTAGTCTATATTGAAGGTTTTAGGTTTTTTGCAGAGGGGGTGGATCTTAAACACGTTTAACAGTTAAACAGATAACAGTAAGATGAATAACTATTTATTGCTATTACTGTTAATAAAATTGTTTGAAAAACAAATGAAATTCCTGATGGTCACTCGTTACACGGATTATCCACCTGTCTCATATACATGTACCAGTGTATTCTGTGCATTCAAGCGTAGAGTGATTTCCCGTCAATGCGATGGTTTCACACCTTTGTGTTAAACAATTGGGACTAAAGTCAAGTACAATTTACATGTACTTTCACAGTAATTAAAACGTTGAAGAGTTGGAGGGGGCGGTTACGAAAAACGGTATTCGCAGCTGATACTACATGTACATTTGTGTTGTAGCTTCATATTGAACATGCCGTTGACCGTAGGTAAACGTTCTCCGTGTAGCTTGTGCCTGTCACGGACTAGATTAATTGTCTTGAGCATCGAGAGAGTGCCGTAAAACGAGCTACAAACTGATATGGATTAAAACATTTTTGTAGTCGGAAATGTTTAAAATCATTAAAAAATCGAAAAATAATATTTTATAGTTCTATCCCTCTCCGTCATGTAGATTACATTATAAAAATGATTAAATATTTTTGAAATAATAGGTATATCAACAGTTACATAAAAATTATTACGGGTGCAGATGATTCTTTAATTAAAATGTCTCTAAAATAATTGATAAGGAGTTTTGAAAACGTGCATTAAAAATACGTAATCATTTTAATATGTGAAATGAAAACAATACATCAGACATGGCCAGTATAGAATGACTCTCAGTGTTAGGTGGCCGTCTTATTGTCTAATAGCATACAGGAAAAAATCTCCGATCACCTTGTTCAACGGTAGGTCACACCGCCGCGGTTTAAACATGGCTGCAGCGAGGACCGCGATGAATTAACCGCGATGATGTAACGCGGAAAGGATTAAATAACCCCGGGGGCAGTGCGGTCAAATACGGGATCCGCGTTGACGGTACTGAAGTGGGGACCTCACAACAGATGACCATCAGGATGGGGACTGTGAGGGGACCAGCACACACCAGAGTCAGTATGAGGGTGTGACAAGTAGTGGGGACCTCACAACAGATGGCCATCAGGAGTAGGACTGTGAGGGGACCAGCACACACCAGAGTCAGTGTGAGTGTGTGACCAGTAGTGGGGACCAAACAACAGATGGCCATCAGGAGAGGGACTGTGAGGGAACCAGCACACACCAGAGTCAGTGTGAGGGTGTGACAAGTAGTGGGGACCTCACAACAGATGGCCATCAGGAAAGGGACTGTGAGGGGACCAGCACACACCAGAGTCAGTGTGAGGGTGTGACCAGTAGTGGGGACCACACAACTAGTGTGTATATATGAGTATATAAATAGAGTTGGACTGAAACTGAGGAAATCAGGTGTGGACCATATGTTGTGGTCAAACAACCACCGAGTGATCATGGATATTACAAAACATGCCGCAGACAATAGAACCTTGATTCCTTCTGACGTCATCAATATATAGAGAGAAGTCCAGTCAGCGCTTCTCAAAATGACAGTTTCCATGTGTCTGTTATTACGTTCAGACAGATAACAATATATTATTATACATGGTTTATGTAGTAAGGTAAGCGTGTTTTAATTAAGGAACACAGTTAGTTGAGCATTTCAATTTCCAGATTTGGTTTCGATTTTTTTCACATCTGCCTCCTCATTGGTAGACAAGATGATGGAACACCATAGGAACACCATACTAAATGGATAAGTGTGTCATGTTGTAAATTTTGAATTTACCGGGTGGCAGTAAATTATGGTGTTCCGATGGGGCCACTTCGACCTTCGCACTTTCGCCTTTAGGTCAAGGTCAAGAGTGTGAAGTTGCGAAGATGCGACGGCGAAGGAGCAAAAAATGCGAATATGCGACGGCGAAGCGCGAAGATGAAAGTGAGAAGTTGCGAAGGCTGCGCATCTTTGCGCTTTCGCCTTTTTATAATTGTGGAGCTCTCTATCGTTTAATTAAAGACAATTTTAGCTGTATAAAAGGACATCTGAGGCTGACGATGAACTTTTTAGAATTTATTTTCAACAGCCTGCGCAGATCCATACCTTTTTCTAGGGGGGGGGGGGGGGTCGTCGATGGATAATTATATTTGTAGGGGGGGGGGGGGTGGGTTCCGAGACATATTTTGGAGATTTTATTATATATGATATAATATCCAGACTCTCTCTCCCCTTTACTGCATGTGTGAAGTTATTAATATTGAATTTTTCGGGGGGGGGGGGGGGGGTGGTGGAGTGTCGCATAATGAGATTAGAATATGACTGTGTTTGATCCACGGTAAACAGACAGCTTGTAAGTGACAGGAGTCTGGAAGTGCATATGTATACATAATGGCGGACATTACATTTTAAGTGGAGTATATAATGATTAGGCATAGCCAGCACTGGTAAACATATACGACACATATACACAAAACATTCATAGTAAGCACAATGGCCTAGCGCATGCGTACCAATAATACCATGGATTAATCGGAAAACCTTGGCGAGTACCACAGGGGCCAAGCCCGTTTTAACATTAATTTTAATGTAACCATGGTTACATTGAAATGAATGTTAAAAAGGTATTGACCACTGTGGCGAATACGGTGCGTGCATCAACTTCTACTTAATCGACCGAGACTTGCTGAATGCTATCAAAAAAGGCGAAGGTGCAAAGGCGAGAGTGCGAAGTTGCGAAGGCGAAGGAGTGATAGTTGTATCGCTCCTTCGCATGTTCGCCATCGCATATTGCACTCTTGCTCCTTCGCCGTCGCACTCTCGCACTTTCGCCTTCGCACTCTCGCAACTTTAACCTAAAGACGAAAGTGCGAAGGTCGAAGTGGCCCCCATCGGAACACCACATGATTGTGATGTTGTAAATTCGCAGCATTGTAAAGGCGTCCCGATGCTAAAATACGGCTGGAAAACGATATTATTTGAATCATGGCAAAAATAATTTTACCGGGAGTATTTCTTTAAATCTATGTTACATTTATTGACATCAATGTTAAACATTATATTTGATGCATTTTTGTGACGTCATATGTACTTCGTCATCCTAATATTGCAAATGATCTAGTTAAAACGCATCGGCGCAGGTGATTAATGACATTAAATCATGCATATTTTTAAAAAAATCCTTTGTTAAGTCATAAACTTTGAAGTTCTTGCTTGGGAAAGAAATAGATATTTCGTTTATAGAAGATATTTTTGAAACATTCCACAAAATCATCAAAATAATGCACATTTTTACTAATCAAAAGCGATTTACAAAAACTTGGGGTAAATCCGTAGGTTTCCGCAGCACGATTATCATTGGTACTTATATTCTCTACCAATTTTACGTAAAATATTCTAAAATTGTGTTGATCTTTCACCTGCGCCAAGCTGGTTTTACATGCATTACAATTTCTTCATTCAGTTGTTTACACGTAGCAGGGAGAGTCTCCAAACCACTAGTTTATAAATAGTCTTTTACTTAAAACGAAGCTTTAAAACTGCCGATTATTTGATACTGGTTTTTAATATGAATGAATTCTGTACGTCTAGAATTAACTGCAGCATCTATATAAAGGAAACATGCGGTATTATACTGGTTTGATATATTCACTCTTAACGTTCAGATACTTTCCCTGAGAACTATCGACAGGAATGCAGATCGTGACGTCAAAGTTAATTATGACGTCATATCGTATGAAGTACAGACAAGTGACTTTCTACATATCGCATCGGGAAGCCTTAACATGCCCGCGTTTTGTATTTACTGCCACCCGATAAATTCAAAATTTACAACATGACAAGTGCTTCCATTAATAAAAAGCTTAAAGAATATGACAGTAATATCAAAATCTCTAGTAAAAGTCTCACAGAAATTTTAAAAACAAAGTCCGTATGAATGTATTACCAAGAAAATGTCGAATAACATGTATTATTATACTGTCATGTTAAATACTGAAATCTGATTGGTTTAGACGCAGTTGACAATCCGTTCTATTACCCTCAGCGTTAGCAACACACTTGGTAACGGGTAACACAACGAATTGTTACATGCGCGTAAATTTGGTAGGGTAACTGTTGAAATTGACATCCCTCGAAAACCATTGTCAACCTCCGCTTCGCGTCGTATTTTCTTAAAGGGTTTGATCTGAGAACCGAGTGTTGGGGATGTTAAAATGTTTGTATTGTTGATAACTTCTACCATAAATGAGCGTTTTAAAATAAAATTCTACCTCAACGTGATGAAAAAAATCCTAATTTCAAGAACTGTTTAATAAAACGCTTTCTTTTCAGGAAATCTGTATTACGTCCTAGAACGATGAACGGAGGCACGACAAAGCAGAAGGGTGTTCTTGTAGAAACCAGGCGGGTGTAGCGGGCACCTGGGCCCCCACCCAGAGCAGCTGTGACACATCCGTAAAGGGCCGTGGTGGACCAAAGTATGACGATATTGAGAATCCCCGTCAGACCATTCCCTTTTTAAAGCAAAACTCTTCTAGGTCTTAAACCGCTAAATGGAATTCCACAAAACTTTGTAGGTGTTAAGGAAACACTGTGAAGATGTTCATATAACCACAAACATTTATAATTGATATAGTACATAATGAACAGTTTGTAAGCGCAACTTCTCGCAAACCGCTGCACAGAATTACGTAAAGCCTTGTAGGTTTTTAGAACATAATCTGTAAATGTGCATAATACCAGTTATTACAAATTCCATCATTTTTTGCGTTTCTGTACATGTCAATTTATATTGTCGTTAAAAAAAGTATAGACTTGCATGAGTGCAGGAAAATTTGATATGATATATTTTTGAGGAGTTATGCCTCTTTTAAAATCAAATCATTTTGTTTATAAAATACAGATCCTGCTTTTTATACCTGATAAACCATCATACTGAGGTATACTAACAATACTTAGATGATTATTTTGGTCTATTATTGTCTCCTTGTTCTTTTGTAAACTGCACAGAGTCTGACTAATAAAAAGATATAACTATATGGATAGTTAAATGTATTTTATTCACTTTCATATACATCAAATGTGAATCATCAATGATATTACTTGGGAAACAACATAACATGAACCGCAAAATGCAGTATCTGTGCACACAAAAAACTGCACCAATGAAAAAGTAGCTAATTTGTTTTTCAGTTCAGAGATGACGTTAAAATCAATATTAACATTGAATTGTATTCTCATATCAAGACATGTCATGAATAAACTCTTGTTGTACAGGGGTGGGTGGGTATAGAAACATTTTGTACTTGAGTTCAAACAACATTAAATTTACTTAATATTTCAATTTTTAATATTTAGGATAAATTCAAACTAATTAAACAAGCTTTGCCCAAGATGGATTAGATTTTAGCAATGTGCCATTTAACTGACTAAATTAAGGTGGAATTCTGTAGATATGTACACCTATAAAAGCTAGTCATCCCTATATTTCATGTTAACTCAGTTCAATGATCAATATCATTTCCATCAGCTATAATTATTAATTCTATTAAAACACTAATCAAACGTTTATAATATGCATGTACAATGGTTGTATGTATTTGAACTTCTCAAAAAATATTTTCAAATATTTCAAGTTGACAGACATAAAGATATTGGAAAAAAAATGGCCTGGGACGATTCTGTACTGAGCCGATTCGGTATATATCGCGTTACATGAGATGTGATACGATACATATCACGATACATTGCAACTAAATGAAAACATGAATAAGGTTTAAAATTAATTCAATTTGTCGATGTTTTAACGCATGTCCAAAGTTATTTTGATATATATTCAAAATGAGTGTTGCATAATTTACAAATTACTTTAGTCTCATATACACTACTTTTTCATAAACAAGTAATCCAAAAGTTGTCCACACTCCAGATTTAGCTTCCAAACAGTTTTGACAACTTTACGAGGTTTTCCGCCATCTTTGTACTTTCATATTAGGCGCACAGACTAAAAATAGCCGATATATGAAGTTCGGATATTTTTGGAAAATAAAAAAAAAAGTTTGCTTAGGTATCGTTGTATTAATGGTAAATGTATCGATCCAAATATCGTCAAAATAAATACCGTGATGCACCGGTGCATCGGTGGATCGTCCCATCCCTAAAAATGGGTGTACAATATTGAATAATTGTATTAAGAAAACATAAAAGTTTGGAATCAACATGTAAGTAAAACCAAGATACATGTATAATTGATGAGAAATTTCATTTTTAAAACCAGTTCTCTGAGAAATCATTTACCCAAAACAACAGTTCATGTAAAAAAAAACCTGCTGTTACATCACTGAATAAGTACGTGTACAGTTATATACACACGGTCCGTTACATCGCTGAATAAGTTTGTGTAGAGGTATAAACTCACGGTCCGTTACATCACCGAATAAGTTTGTGTGGAGCTATAAACACACGGTCCGTTACATCACTGAATAAGTACGTGTAGAGCTATAAACACACGGTCCGTTACATCACTGAACACGTTTGCGTAGAGCTATAAACACACGGTCCGTTACATCACTGAATACGTTTGTGTAGAGCTATAAACACACGGGCCGTTACATCACTGAATAAGATGCTGGTATCCATCCCTTTAGGAAATATTTTGTCCGATTACATCAATTACTGTGTTGGATATTTTGAATGGAAAATCGTGGTTAGGAATCCATAATGTTAGTATGAATTCCATAACATTCTTTATATCTAATGGTGAAAAAAAACACAAGTATAAATTTAAACACTAAGTATTATTAATTATTATTTAATTTATCTCTGCAATCCAATTTCATTACATTCAATTTCATATTAAGCAACAGACAGCCATGCTTGGATGATCACAAAGTGTGAAATAAACAGGAGTCAGTATTATAGTCCATGTGAATTATACACAGGTCAATTTCAGCTGCAGATGTTGAACAAAGGGACAAATAACATGTGTGGTTTTGAGAGCAGACTAGATTTGTACAGAAACATTTACAACCTGTCAATATCCAGGTTATCTCCATTCTACGGCTGGTGTTGAGCTGGACATGTCATCTCCATCAGGACGGGGTCTGTTCTCATCTACAACAAGAGATTAATTAGCTGTTAATTGATAATCAACTTCATACAGTATATATAAGACAGACCTACATCTATAAATAAGTTTAACCTAATTACATTGACACATGCTTTTATAGTTATGTAATTAATAAAATCATTTCAATCGACTTGTAACAAAACAAATTACAAATACATGTGTCACTATATTAACATCTGGTTTATTAATTAAAGTGATATGTTACAAACATTAATTAACTAATTAGAATGACATGTGACTGCACATCTTATTATAAAAACATTCAATTTCTATTTACGGTATTTTAGACAAACAAACAATGAATCCCAATGACTGGTAGATACAGCTAACCCTGTAACAAAAAGCTGTTTATATTGACAAACTATCACACAGATAAACATGTCTTACATGTATCTTATTGACTGATAATTAACACGGGTTGTGTGTCTTAGTTATCTATATCTAATTAATGTGAATGATAATGACTCAGACTTACCTGTCAGAGCGTCCTGTCCGGTGATATACCTGTAGACACACACCTTTTTGTTGTTCTCCCCTGATCTGACCCAGAGACGGTGAGTGTTGACATCATAACTCAGGCTCCATGGTTCACACATCTCTTGTGATTTTCTCAGTAGATGTGACAGAAACTGACCGTCCTTGTCCAACATCTGTACTGTTTTGGTTCTAACATCACACACCAGGATGTGTGACAGCGCGTCAGTACAGACTCCACGTGACCATAATCGTGATCCTGATGGATGTCCTGTGTAGGAGAAACGATGTCTTCCTCGACGCTCTGTCACCACTACAGCATGACGTGTACAGTCAGACACCACGACATCCCCATTGTTGTTGTCTGTTATATAGTTAGGTATTCTATACAGTCCCCGTCCTGTGATGTCATGTTGTATGGTTTGTGTCAGTTGTCCACTCTGGTTGTACCGGGTTACCTTGCCTGTCTCTGTATGTATATAACGCATCCCGACCAGTAGATCCCCAGTGGACGGGGACCAGTACACACACGATGGTCTCCATGTAGAGTCTGTTCTCTCTATAAATGTGGTGGTTGTTTTCATATCCTTTGACAGTTTGTTGATGTTATTATTCCTATCTATATAAATCAGTTCACTCTCACTGTTCACTGTGTGTAATCCTCCATATATATCACTATATGAATCCTCCACACGATGTAGAGGGACACCTGTTGTGTCTGCCAAGATGAGATTGTTTCTATCATCACTGACCCAGACCCGGTCTGATGTCACACAGGAAATGTGATAACAACGATCAACACCTGTCACTGTGAGAGAGTGAAGTAACTCGGGGGGAGACATCAGTTTCAGCAGACACTGGTTTCCTTGCTGTGGTTTTTCTGTCCCTGGGGTTGGGATTCCACTCAGTGACTCCATCACACGACTATGATCTACAAACATCAAACATAGAGTTTTAATTCTGTATTGTTACATGAAGTAGGTTAAGTTAATTAAATACTCTGATTACAGTTATTATCAAACTCATTTATGTACTTTAAATGAATTTCTCTTGTATATCTTAATTTCATAACCATGAAAATGTTCGCATTTTCTTATTAGTCCCCTACCGGTTTTCAAAGGAGGGGACTATAGCTTTCCTCTGCGTCCGTCAGTCCGTCTGTCCGTCTGTGCGTCTGTCTGTCCGTCCGTTTGTCTGTCCCACTTCAGTTTTCCACACATTTTTTTCTTTATGCGTTTGTGTAATAATATGAAATTTGCTGAACAGCTACAAAATGTCAAACTACTGACCAAGTTTACACTTATGTAGCGTCTGTTTGACATATTTTCGAGAAAATTAATTTCTTATCTTCGAATATTTTAATGTTCGGGTTCGATATTCTGCATAAAAGTGCATTGTTTTCACGATTTCCACAAACCGGTAGGGGACGTGTATTGCTTATGCAATACTCTCAGAATGCTTGTTTAAATAAGTTTGAGGAAAAATATGGTAATATGTACATATATGTAATAATGAATAACAATTACATGGATATATAACTAATTTATGAATTACAACCACAATGAAATAGATATAAACTGAATTAACAATTTAATATGACTTGTGTGATATAACAAAATTAACTAATGTATACTTAGATCTCATTGAAACCTGTATGATACCTAACACATATATACTACATCAATGATGATGACTCAGACTTACCTGTCAGAGCGTCCTGTCTGGTGATATACCTGTAGACACACACCTTGTTGTCCCATGATCCAACCCAGAGACGGTGAGTGTTGACATCATAACTCAGGCTCCATGGTTCACCCATCTCTTGTGATTCTGTCAGTAGATGTGACAGGAACTGACCGTCCTTGTCCAACATCTGTACTGTTTTGGTTATACAATCACACACCAGGATGTGTGACAGCGCGTCAGTACAGATTCCACGTGGCCGTAGTCGTGATCCTAATGGATGTCCTGTGTAGAAAAAACGATGTCTTCCTCCACGTTCTGTCACCACTACAGCGCCAGACACATAGTCATAATCATAGTCAGACACCACGACATCCCCATTGTTGTTCTCTGTTATATAGATAGGTTCACTATAGTCCACATCCTTTGTCATGCTGTATGGTTTGTGTGAGTTGTCCACTCTGGTTGTACCGGGTTACCTTGCCTGCAACCTTGCCTGTGGCTTTATGTATATACCACATCCCGACCAGTAGATCCCCAGTGGACGGGGGCCAGTACACACACCGTGGTCTCCATGTAGGGTCTGTTCTCTCTATAAATGTGGTGGTTGTTTTCATATCCTTTGACATTTTGTTGATGTTATAATACCTATCTATATAAATCAGTTCACTCTCACTGTTCACTGTGTGTAATCCTCTATCATAACCACTACATGAATCCTCCACACGATGTAGAGGGACACCTGTTGTGTCTGTCAAGATGAGATTGTTTTCTATATCACTGACCCAGACCCGGTCTGATGTCACACAGGAAATGTGATAACAACGATCAACACCTGTCAGTGTGATAGATTGATGGAGCTCAGGAACAGACGTCAGTTTCAGCAGACACTGGTTTCCTACGCGTCGGTTTCCTCTCTCTGTGATTTGGATTGCACTCAGTGACTCCATCACATCTTCCTTGTTGAGTGACTCAGTCATGGAGAGCTGGCTGGTGTGGAGTGTAGGATGTATCTGGGGGAGGGCTGTCTTTATGGAGGAGAGGAATTGTATCGGTCTGATTATTCTCCTCTGTTCATATATGTGCACATATCTCTGTAGGCTGACAATATGTATGATCATTTCTTTTTTCTGTTTTAAACATCTGTGTTTGAAATCAAAGTCACAGAACACATTACACATGAAATCGTTTTGTATATAGTCAATGAGATGCTTCAGTGTCCTGGCCTTTGTTAACATCTCTGATTGATAGAGGGAGAATTTTGTGCGACAGGTTTTGAAATCAGTTTTGATTCGTGGCAGGAGAACAGGTCTGTAAAAGAGAGCTTCACTTCTGATGGTGTGAATGGTTCCTCTGTGTTGTTGTCGCTTTGTGTCATAGGATGTTGTAATATCTAATTGTCGGTTATTTCTATGCTGTGTGCAATAGAAACAGACAGGAACTTGACAAGATTCACAGTACTTTCTATAAACATGGCTAGGACGTCTCACACAGATCTCTTGTGTTGGGATGTTGTTGATTTTATCACGATGTGACACAACATCATGGTCAATTGTTTGGAGATCTTTTACATGGTTCTCTTTACACTGGGGACACAGATCACATGGACACGATACACAATAGTACTCTGTGTCCCCTGGACACTTAGAACACTGATGTACTTTACATGGAGTGCTTGCTGTTTCCATTGTGTGGAGGGACTAGGTCTCAAAATCACAACCTGTTCAATAAAAAAAATAAAGTGTTTTAAATGAAGTCAACCACATATCAATATCACATTTTTTATAAAATGTTTTCTTTTAAAAACATGTTTCTTTAATGTAATAATGTATCATTCCTACACAGATAATAGTGATTCATATAAATAATGATTCATAAATATGGCTCTGGTTACAGAAACACTCAACTTGTTAAATAAATGGCCCAAAATATGATTGACATTAGAGAGAGGGAGAACGAGAGAGAGAGAGAGAGAGAGAGAGAGAGAGAGAGGAGAGAGAGAATTCTCTCTCCGACCTTCTCTGTAAAACATGTTATCTTGTTTTCTCTTTCTATATCTCAATCCTTTTCTCACTCTCTAGAACATTTTCCAGACAAGAATTCTTTCTCTCTCAGGCTTAACATGTAACCTGGATTCTTTTCTTTCAATCTCTCTCTTTCTCTCTCTTTCTTTATTTCTCTCTCTCTCTCTGTATGTCCCTCAGAATTGTCTTGCTTAGCTTGATCTCATGTTTCTCATTCCTTCTTTCATTCTCTATCCCTCTTTCTCAAAGTTTCTCTGCTTTTTACATGGTTGCTTTCTCTGAGAGAGAAAGAGAGTTTCATAGCTTTACTTTATATCTCTCTCTCTCACTCTCTCTCTCTCTCTCTCTCTCTCTCTCTCTCTCTCTCTCTCTCTCTCTCTCTCTCTCTCTCTGACTTTACTTATATACTTGTCTCCTTTTACCAGTACTTTCATTTGCTTTCTCTCTTTTTCTCTGTATACATCTCAGAATGTTCTTGCTTAGCTCATTTATCATTCCTTCTTTCATTCTATATCATTTTCTCAATATTTCTTTGCTTTCACACATGCTTGCTTTCTATGAGAGAGAATAATCCTTTTTTTTTCTTTCTCTCTCTCTCTCTCTCTCTCTCTCTCTCTCTCTCTCTCTCTCTGTGTATATCCCTTAGAATGTTCTTATTTAGCTAGAACTCATGTTTTTTTTATTTCTTCTTTCATTCTTTATCCCTATATCTCAAAATTTATTTTCTTTAACACAGTTGCTTTTTCTGAGAGAGAAAGAGAGTTGCATTGCTTCTGACTTAACAGAGATCCTTGTCTCCTTTCTTTCATTCTCTCTCTTTCTCTCTGTATATATCTCAGACTTTTCTTGCTAAGCCTATTGCCCATTCCTTAATTCATTCTATATCCTTTTCTCTGCTTTCATACATGATTGCTTTCTCTGAAGAGAGAGAGAGAGAGAGAGAGAGAGAGAGAGAAAGAGAGAGAGAGAGCAAATGGGAAAAATGATTGAGAGATTGCTAAACATGTACCCACTTTCTATGACACCGGTCTCTCTCTCTCTCTCTCTCTCTCTCTCTCTCTCTATCTCTCTTTTAGACGGGGTCACATGACCCCGTCTTTTAGTTTACTGTCAGCCAAGTATCAAACCGGAAGGCACGGGCACGCGTAGAACACATGAATTAAGTCTCGGCATAAGAAAATAGTGCAGAACCTTTTCATGCATTTCAGTGAATATCTCCTATCGGTAAATATCCCGCACCAATATTAGACCTATGAATTCAGAGATAATGCATGGTTGTTATGTTTTAAATTTTTCATTTACCGTGTGGTAGTACATGTAAATAAATACATGTAGTACTTATCACAATTTTAAGAAGATAAAAAGAACAAGTTTTTATTGTCGTTTTAAAATCTATTTTACAACTCCTTTATTGTAGCTCTTCAAAAAAATGAAATTAAATCGCTTTCGAAATCAAGTTCATTTTTTTCCACGACACGAATGAAAACGTGTGCTTAATAGAGGAGAGTGTATTGAAAGGAAACAGATGACAATGTCCTGCGACATTTGTTATTTTTACTTTTGAAAGCGTTAACTTTGCATATATTAGAAATTTTAAAATCAAAAAATGCTGAATTAATAGCTAAAATCAACAATTTACAACTATATATCATACAATAATTTTTGCTTTATCAATTGTCAGTAAAACATATTACCGCCATGTGAATATTTTTCCTAAAGATGAAACCAGCTCTCCTTCATTAGCACTAACATGACATGTTCCTTATTTTTTTTCTAACCAGTCCTTAACTGACTTATCTCTGTACATTTATCAATAAATGTCTTTATCATTCTGTTGCTTTATTTAACGACATATATAACAGCCAATCAGGAAAGATCTACCTCAAAATATGACGTGATTCATTCACTTTTGGACTCTATTTTCTAGTTTTGTCGATTTAAAAAGCAGTTCACTGAATTCGGAGTATGATTTTTCATGAAAGTAATAGTTGAATCTTAATTCGTGTATATGATTCACGAGTTTACAGAAAAAGTAGTAAGTAGCAAACGAATTTATTTTTACCAATTATTTTTATATGAATCGTGACAGATAATTCGGTCTAAAAAAGTCAAAATGGTTACCGTGACGAACTTTTTTTTATTGTTTTAGTACTTGGAATAATCTGATTGTAAAAAAGAAATATTTCTTACGTCAGGTGCCTGTGTTTGTTATCGGTATACAAATGTTAACTTTGTTCGGTAATTCAGCAGTTTGAGAGATTTCGGGTTTATTCATAAACCTTGTATAACAAATTCGTCCGACGTGTGGATTTTCCCTGGGATCAAACATTTTAAAAAAGCTCATGATTTAAATTATCTACCTAAATATACGGTAGTTGTTTTGATTTTCCCGGTTAGTTGTAGTTTTTAGAATTTTTCCTTTGGGTCTTATTTTACATAAAATACCGTTGTGTCAATTTTCTACAATTATGAAGAACAGTCCCGGTCGGGATTAAGTCAAATTTAGACAAAGTATCAGGCAATTGCAAAAAGCCGAACTTTAACATACTAGATTGAAACAACTAATTCAAACTCATAATGTTTGGAACATATATCGAGGAAAACGTGGACAACTATCAATTCAAACTTTTAAGACTCCGTCTTTCAGTACTCTCAGTACCTTGATTTTTTCTCTGCTTAACATCTGCCCTTGTCTCTCTTTTCTTTTAATCTCTCTTTCTCTCTCTGTATATCTCTCAGACTTTTCCTGCTTAGCCTGAACTCATGCATTCCTCCTTTCCTTCTTTATCCAGCAGGGTTGTCTCTAAGACCTGGGGGAGGACCTAAAATAATTACCTTGCTATTATTGTATTTCAAACACAATCTAGCTATAAACTAGACCCCCAGACCCCTTTTATTAATTTATTTTTACTTCTACTTCAATTATTATAGACAAGCTTGTAATCCCTCTTTCTCAAAATTTCTCTGCTTTCTCTAAGAGAGAGAGAGAGAGAGAGAGAGAGAGAGAGAGAGAGAGAGAGAGAGAGAGAGAGCGAGAGTGAGACGGACACACACACACATATAGGGAAGCAAAAGGAGAGAAAGAGAGAGAACAAGCATACATGTTAAACTGAAAAATTATAGAAGAGGGAATAAGATATATTAATCTCTGCTAAACATGTAACCGGTCTCTCTCTCTCTCTCTCTCTCTCTCTCTCTCTCTCTCTCTCTCTCTCACTATATCTACTAACATTTGCTCTCTTTTTCTGACTGTCACATTAAAATTCATCATTGTTTATATTTAGTTTCGTATTTTAATTTAACCACATATCCTGTGGTGAGCCCCTTAGTGTTTTAGTCTTACGTATTTGTAAATACCCATATTGAACCTCAGTTCACTGGGCCTTAAACCCGCCAGTCCGTGCAGTATCAGTTTGGACGCGGCAGTCCAGAGGGAAGGGCGCACTTATACTTCTCTCGTGCATACCATCCAGTCACTATGCATTTTGTTAATATAAATAGCTGTGTGCTTACTCTGGGGTGAACCTGGTACTGGCTTTTTCTGAGGTGAGGTTTATTAATTCAATTTTATCGTCATTTCGTTCATTACTGTTCTAAAACACCCAGTCATGGTATTCCAATCGTTTTTATGCTTATTTGTTACGTATGAATTTAAATGTCTATGTTTAGATACACGTGTGTGAATCTATTATAAGTATGGCGGACTATTATGGTCATATTCTTTTTGTAGTAATGAGTAGTATTATGCAACACTGCATTTAAGTAACTGAGTTAGTATTTTGTGAGTGTAAAAGCTAATATGCTTTATAGTAAGTCTACTTTAAGACTGTATATCAGTATTTTGTGTGTAATAAGCGTCTATGCTAAGTGTGTCATTCATGACCGTATAGCCTGTAAGTAAAGTATGGTGCGTATTGTTGTAAAAGCCACAGTTGCTTTTGTCATGTACTTAATGTGTTTGTGTACTATGTTGTCGCAGGTTCCCTTTTCCTGCCATTGTGTAAACCACTTTCATCGATGGTGGCCGAATATTGGTGACGTCTTGTGTAGACTAAGTGGCCAGTAGAGAACATTGTCCAGTGGAGGACCCTACCAGTCCATTCTTGTTAAGACCAAGTGGCAATAGACTACAGTGAAGGACCTTACCAGGTTCCATACTAGGACAATTACTTTCAATATGCATCGATTCAAACTATATTAAATATGTAAAAACAATGTAAAAATATTGTTTTACTCTTTGTCTTACAGTAAATATAAATTTTAATTGATTCCGCTCGAAAATCTGTGACACTGACATTGCTCTCTCTCTCTCTCTCTCTCTCTCTCTCTCTCTCTCTCTCTCTCTATCTCTCTCTCTCTCTTAATTTATTTCACTTTATAATACTTTTCTCTGCTATAATCTACTTTTGGTCACTCTCTCCCTCTCTTTGACTTTCTTTGTTACACATGTCCCCTTGCTCTCTCATTCTTTCTCTTCCTCTATTTATCTTTCCCATTTCCCCCTGCTTAACAGAAACTGGCTGAGTAATGAATTGTGGCTTCTGACTGGCTTTCCCCCATACACTAGCTGAGTATTTGACTGTGGCCTATGACTGACTTCCCCCCTTACCCTGGCTAAGTATTTGACTGTGGCCTATGACTGGCTTTCCCCCTTACCCTAGCTAAGTTTTTGACTGTGGCCTATGACTGGCTTTCCCCCTTAACCTGGCTGAGTATATGACTGTGGTCTATGACTGGCTCTCCCCCTTACCATGGTTGATTATTTGACTGTGGCCTATGTCTGGCTTTCCCCCTTACCCTGGCTGAGTATGTGACTGTGGCCTAGGACTGACTTTCCCCCATGCCCTGGCTGAGTATTTGACTGTTGCCTAAGTCTGGCTTCCACCTTACCCTGGCTGAGTATTTGACTGTGGTCTATGTCTGGCTTTACCCCTTACCCTGGCTGAGTATTTGACTGTGGCCTAGGACTGACTTTCCCCCCTGACCCTGGCTGAGTATTTGACTGTGGCCCATGACTGGCTTTCCCCCTTACCCTGGCTGAGTATTTGACTTTGGCCTATGACTGGCTTTCCCCCTTACCCTGGCTGAGTAGTTGACTGTGGCCTATGACTGGCTTTCCCCCTTACCCTGGCTGAGTATTTGACTGTGGCCTATGACCGGCTTTCCCCCTTACCCTTGCTGAGTATTTGACTGTGGCCTAGGACTGACTTTCCCCCATACCCTGCCTGAGTATTTGACTGTGGCCTATGTCTGGCTTTTCCCCTTACCCTGGCTGATTATTTGACTGTGGTCTATGTATAGCCCCCCCCCCCCCCTTACCCTGGCTGAGTATTTGACTGTTGTCTATGTCTGGCTTTCCCCCTTACCCTGGCTGAGTATTTGACTGTTGCCTATGCCTGACTTTCCCCCTTACCCTGGCTGAGTATTTGACTGTGGCCTATGTCTGGCTTTCCCCCTTACCCTGGCTGAGTATTTGACTGGGGTCTATGATTGAATCCCCACCATACCCTGGCTGAGAATTTGACTGTGGCCTATGTCTGGCTTCCCCCTTACCCTGGCTGAGTATTTGACTGTGGCCTATGACTGGCTTTCTCCCTTACCCGGGCTGAGTATTTGACTGTGGCCTATGTCTGGCTTTCCCCCTTACCCTGGCTGAGTATTTGACTGTGGCCTATGTCTGGCTTTCCCCCTTACCCTGGCTGAGTATTTGACTGTGGCCTATGTCTGGCTTCCCCCTTACCCTGGCTGAGTATTTGACTGTGGCATATGACTGGCTGTCCCCCTTATCCTGGCCCTGGGGAAGATAATTTGGCAATATCTCAACCCTGACATTACTATAAAAATATACTTTTCACTTGTTTGACAAAACAAACTTTAAATAAGGATGAGGGCAATATTTGTCAATACCTTGGTAAGAAATTGATGTTGACCTTGGCCTATGGTCTCGGGCAACAGTTCTTACCTCATGGCTAACACAATGACTACTGCCCTCATACCTATTTAAGAGCTGCATACTATGATGTTTATGAATGACACACAACGACAAACGAGCGACTGCAATAGGTCTTCTGAGTGACCAAGAAACAAAAAGATTAGCTACCTAATGAGAAATTCATATATTGAATACTATACCACATATGTATTTTGTTTTTCTTGACGTTATCCACTGTATATCCGTGTATCATACATTTAAAACCTATAAAGAGACCACACATTTCTACACACCAGTACATGTATAACATAAAGTAATATTATACAGAAAATTTCAATTAAAACATATAGGAAAGCAAAAGTACTGAGAGAGAGAGAGAGAGAGAGAGTATTACTAACACATTAATCTTTATCTAACTTGTGTGTTTGAAACTATTTTGTAATTATCAAGATAATTAATTACTCTGTGCATTTCCAACTTAATTAAACATGCTAAACATGAATATAATGATTTAAGAACAGATATATAAATTGCACATTTATTAAAAACTTGGCTTGTTTTCAGTATAGGTGAAAAGGGGAACAACTCCTTTCATGTTAAAATTCAGTTATTCCCCTTTTCACTTTGCTTAATCAGTGAAACTGTGTTTAATTAAAAGCAGTAGTGTCCCAGAAACTTAGGTCAATCAACCTTCAGATTTGTATTTAAACTGATAATCCATGATCAATTCATCAATTTATACTATTATTGAAAGAAAAGAGAGAGATCAACGGATTAAAAAGTTAATAGAATTATACAATCGACATTATACCGCTTTTAAAGTAGTGTCAGAGAAGGTTAACTCTTATCTTTAAACATAATGTATACAAATATCAATCAATTCATCCAACTTATACTATTGTTGGGAAAAAATGTGAGATGTAATAGCTGAATAAATTACTGTTGAATCATAATTGGAAATAAATGTTTATACTATACCACAGTTATAATAAATGTTTTTCCAAAACTGGATCAGTTA
This sequence comes from Magallana angulata, assembly GCF_025612915.1. NCBI lineage: Eukaryota > Metazoa > Mollusca > Bivalvia > Ostreida > Ostreidae > Magallana > Magallana angulata. Next base: position 37,618,999 of record NC_069119.1, on the reverse strand, counting down.
TTTCTACCATGAATGAGGATAAAACACCTGATAAGTAAAGAAAATATCATAATATATATGTCACAAACCTTAATGCATTGTTTGCTTTATACATGTTATAAATTCAAATTAGTGTTAACTATATGTAACCTTTCGAAAGCACATCAGCCTAACAATGAAAATCCTATCATTTTTTATTAATTGAAAACTTTAACTAACAAATTATTTTCTCAACTCCTACATTCTCGGTTTTGAAGTTCTTGTATCACATTGTTTATCTAGGTCAGCGCAGATTAAATGTTTCTGATAAAATTGGAAACTTATTTAAAACAATACATGCAATAATTTTGAAAATCAACTATACTAAATCAATCATACTAAATCAACTTAATCTTACAATGTGCAAACAAATAGTGAGTCACATTACTACAAAGTGGTATTTCTTTCCCTTTAATCCATCTCTTTAGGCGACAAATTATGCTATACATCTGTATTTCAACATTAAACATACATTGATTAATAAAGCATGCTTGAAAAATTAAAATGATTTTTTATATGATACAATTACTTATTCAATCGTTTGTGTTTTGATACTTTTTCTTAAACTGTGAAACCAATCTTTATACCTCTTTGAATTATAAGAAAAATAAATCAAAACAATATTTTTCCAGTTTTTTTCGACTATAAATTTTCTACTTTTTTAAACCACTTATAGCGAGCTATCTCATCATTTAAAGCCAGAATGTTTAAGTTGAGAAAATGATTTGATAGTGGGGCAGTGTTGATTTATTTATGATATATGTATGCATAAATGTTTAAAATGTAGAAATAATACGTCTGTTACAGGGATGTATATACCAACGGGATAGGCAGCTCCCACAAGTCTTGCAGAAATCACGCGGTACGTGATTTTGTATAGGTCATTTTTAACTTCATATTTTTACGATGATACCTGATATATCGATAAAAAACCTTTAAAAAACTATCTTGAAATTATTCTTTAATTGTAAGTTGTACTCTATAACCCTCATCTGATCATAATAACGACAGAGTTTTCAAAACCCAGAGACCCGTTTTTGCCCCATTTTGGAGATTACGTTAAAATCGATGTATATTTTCTTTATATCTAAATTAGTTCACTACATACGATTAAAATGTATGAAAAAGCTATCCTTTTTAACAAGTTTTAGAGGAAATGAAAAACATAATATAAAAAGGAAGAATTTTACAAACTTGTCAAGGCTCGTGTGATAGTTTGGGAAATAAACATGGCGAATGTAGAAGTTGCCTATCCCGTTCGTACATACGGGACGTATGTCTGTTACGAAAATTCAGGGAAACTTGAGTCGAAATAGACCGTCTTCAGTTCCGACAATTACACGTTAATATGAGGGCTTGCAAAGAGAAGTGGATGCAGGCTATGCCTGTCCACTTCTCAAAAGAGAATAACTTAACTCATTTGGCGATTCGTCCCCGACCCTCCCAAAACGGGGTGTTGCTAAAACACGGAACGGAAAACGGAACGGAAAGCGGAACGAAATGGAAAATATCATCACGTTTATCGCTTAAAAAGGGCATAGACTGGACAGAAACGGTTTACTTTGTATCTCTTATCTATATCTAATGAATGATTATCAACATGTTGTTATCTTATTTATATTCATATGAATGTCTATCAATTTTAGCATTGTATTTATTCGGCTTTAGTTGAGTACGAAACGGAAAAATCAAATGTATACGAATTGTGAAACATTAACAAGATTAAACGAGCAAATTAGCTATAACTTTTTACTTATTTTTCTTATATGGTATTGCTGGCATATCAGCGTAACGTACGCAGTTAGTGAAAGCGTTTTATGCGTGTTTTGATTATTTTTATATTTCAAATATGATGTACATGTATATACTTACATCAAAATTGAATTATCAGTGTTCTAGACGATCTTTTATCATACAGACGATACAGTATCATTGAAATGGAAGAAGAAAAAAACCGTAGGACTGACGACATTAAAAATAACATTCAGTAAACATTAAAATACCCGGTAATTTGTGAAACTAGTAATTTGTGAAACTAGTATTTTTAGCAATGCAATTTTGTTTACGTTTGTATTATTAAGCAGTTGTTTATTCCAGCAGCTATATACATATGATCCGAATAGAGAGCTCTAGACGTTGCTCGGTTTGATTTTCCGATTATATATTGGGACTATAGTCTGTCGATCCCAAAATATTCATGCAGCACTTTTGGACGATTTATAATGGAAAATGTTGACATCTTTTCTCCATTTGGAAGTCTCTCAGAAGACCTTGCACAATTTGTCAACACTATCACCCGGGTCTGTTGAAATGTAAAACGCCGTAGACTTCTTTATTTTTAGCCGTGTATTTATACCAGCTGATAAGCTAGAGAGGACGTTTTAAAGAAAGAATAATGAGAATGTTTAATGCTTCTAAAAGAGAATCGCTTGAACCCTGAGGTATATATAAATATACAGCAAAAAGTGAATCGAGGATATTTTGGGACAGAATATAGTGGTCACTGCATGTACTGTTAATTTTGAGGAAATAAATATTCTTGAATAAATAATCTAATATTGCTAATCTTAAAAAAAAAATTAAAAAGGTACATAAAGTACATGTTTATCGTTTTAGCATGATAAGCAAATCTTTGAGGTAAATCCCTTCCGTTCCGCTTTCTGTTCCGTTTTCCGTTCCGCGTTTTAGCAACACCCATGTATGTATACACATGAACCCATCTAATCGAAGAGCTGGGTAAAACTAGTACCCGCTAATGAGACATGCAGTACACCTGTGTTGTGTACGTAACTTCAGACAAAGATCAGTCATTTGTAACATGCATGTATTTTTATGACCTTTTCTTCAAATCCACTTGCACTTTTTTATTAGGTAAATAACAGCTTTAAGGTGGTGCAGGACACCTGCATATTGTGATGTACATGTACACTTCTTATTGAGATAAACAATAAAGTATATTAAATATTGATTAAATATTTACCCCCCAAAAAATGTTACCTAACATTGAAGCGCAACGGGTTAGAGCGTTTACATGTCTGTAAGAGCATTGGGGTCCAATGTGTATTTTTGGTAATTTTACAATTGATATAAATGAATTTTCATGGGGAGGGGAGGGGGGGGGCTGGACCCATCACTCCCACCCCTTCTCTAAATCTGTGCACACGATGATGTTCATGTAGGCACACAGAAGTAAATCTAAAACAGGCAATCGCCACGGGGAGGGGGCATGATTTAATTTTTAATTTTGTTTGTAATAATTATATAGACTATTATACTTTCTATGACATAAAATGTTAAGATTATTGATTAACTGAAAATTCACTGCAAACAGTTCTACCCAAAATTGCACATACAGTGCTGCTCACGTCACGATGTGTATTATCATATGGGAAGGGATCTCATCCTTCAGTTATGAAAATTATAAATTTTAATTGTATTACCGGAGCTTGCATGTAGCCTTCATTTTTAATTAAATGTTATTTAGGGGCAAACACGTGGTGCAGGTATTACTGTCTAATGACAGCATCTAGTTTGAAATTTGCATTTAGAACACCATTGCGAATAATAACGTCATAAATACTATCAAGATAAGCAACCGAAAATGCAACTGAAAGTTTGAATTGATTAATAAATGCACACAATAGCACATGGCAAAATATGCTTTTTAAAGTATTGATTTCTTTGCCTATTAGAGAGGTATGCATAAAAGTGGTTGCATCAGTCAATACTAATGAGAAGGAATGACAATGCTACATATAATTAATTATTTATCAGAAATAAGTTTTAAAAAATTATTTCTAAAACAAATATTGATAAGAATTATTTTGATCTCATGAATAAAATCAAATTTCATAAAAATTGTAAAAAAGAATCACAGACACTTTACTTTCTAATACATTTATAAATTTTGCATTTATAGTTCGTACAATAAGGTCAGCTTGAATATGTATTCAACAATACATCGAAAGAAAAACATTCATCTTAGAAATGGTTAATGTATTCTAAGAATTAAAAATCAATTTACTTAGCACGTGTCAATCAAGTTAATCATAATATGCATAATTTGAAACGTTTTTAAAATTAAATAACAAATTATTCTGTTGGATTTTCAAAAAAAAAACTACTTAGTATCTACTTCAATTTTGGAGTAGATTCTTTTGTCCTATTATATTGCTCTTCTGGCATCCATTAAGCTAGTGAAGACAGGTTGGTACAAAACAAGGTTATTGTAATTTTTTAATGAGTCACTTGACTTCTTCAGACTGAATCTAAGTTATAATAAACATTTTTTATAGCAAGTGAGCGTTAAATGTTTATATTTTTAATGGAATTGATAATTGATGAAAACGAGGGCTAATCTAAAAGTAACGTCTCATGTACAAATGAGGTAAATACATGAAAACGTGGCGTAAAGCGACACAAATTGTCAGAATGAAAGATTAACATATTCTGGTCAAATTGTCAAACGCAACACTTTAGATGATTTAAAAAAAAAACCTTTAATATAAGTTTTGAAGCAATTGCCATTTTCGTATGTGAAAATGCTCAATTGTTCCTGTAAAAAACTGTATTTGAGTAAGTTATTATTCGAACATGACCTTGGTTGTTGAAAAGCGTGGGGTGCGTGTTCGAAATATATTTCTGATGTGTTTTTAAAATTCGGTTTGTTCCTTGCTTTAAGCTGCCTATAAAAATATAAAACAGTTGAATAAAATGCGGTACATGTACATGTCCGCCCATAAACCTTCAGAATCAGTTGATGAGGTCTAAGCAGAGTGCGGTTTACGATGGGTTCGTTTCCTTCACAATATTAGATTTTTTTTTTTGCTTTTTGGTTTTTTTTATCTATTACCTCTTAAAATGATACCATAAACAATCAACCAGCTTTTCTAAATGCATACTTTACATCATGGATAGCAAGAGGTTTTTACAGACGCCACAAAATCATGTTAAGACTTGTCTGGATGGATATTCAAAGTACCCAGAGGTATTAAAAACGTACAATGAAACCAAAATGTCATGTAACGACACGTCAACATGACAACTAAATTAGGGTAACTCACCTTTGTGATAAACACCGAACAGCGCGCACAACTGTACGGCACAATTTGAGAACACATTAGAGGCTTGTTTGTACATGTATGAGACGAAATAAACACGATAGTGAGACTGTTACTCAGCATCAGAATTAAGCAGAATAAGGTCACATAAACAAATGAAATTACCTTCCACCAATGTGTGTATCTAATTTTGAGAATAAAACGCCTCTTACCTTTCGCAGCTGTTCTTCCCGCAAAGACAATTTCTTTATATCCAAATCCTTGTTCTTGCTTTTTGCATCATTGTGATGTGAGTAAATTCCTTTTTTTTATCCATCCAAATGCTAAAAACGACAAGAAAAGGGTGATAATAACCAACTGGTTTTCCATTTTGTTGAATACGGGTTAGGTTTTCATTTTTTAAAAATGCGGCAATAGTAGACAAGAAGCGTGTGTACTCCCACTGACGATAATGACAGGCGATCTAGATATATAAAGTGCAACCTAGACTACATAGATTGTTAAAATATCTCTCAGGTTGAAAACAAATGTTATGTTAAAATTGAATTGATAAGAGTGCTTTGTTATGTATTAATTTTGCTAGACCAGTGAATTTGGATACAATATTCACAAAACACTTTGGAAGAGGAAAAAGAAATTAACATTAATACATCAAAAACTCATTTATTATTTCTTATTATATAATATTTATGCACTGTTCCATGGATGTAGATTTATTGGAAAATATAAATTCATTCTACAGTTTCTGCAATAGAATTCAGTTTCAAACCGGATGTCGTAAACAATAAAGAAGAAATTGTAAACTATAATTATTATATGTAATTATGAGAAATTATTCACAAATTCAATCAAAAGATTTATGTACAATCTGGGGAATTAATGTTTTATTAGGGTTGCATGTACGTGTAATTTTGTATATTTATCTTTTTATTATTAAAGCATTTCAATTAACTGTATAAATACAATGGAGACGTCTTTATTTTAATAAAGAAATAGTTTACATGTAAACATAGTGTGATGTCCTTTTCGATGCCATTCTTATTTTTTGTATCGTCTGCTAGGGAAACAATCATTTTCTGTCCTTTTTTATGTAAACAGATAACTTGAAAGACTGACTATATTAGTAAACAATTTAGATAGAACACAATCACGCATTTTATACTAACGATAAAAAAATATCTTGTTCATGATCAAAATTACATTTCAAGTATCACCTAGTCAAAAAAGGTGCATGCCTCCTTAATGTTCAACTGTTTTCAAAATGTTATATACTTGATTGTATATTTATCAACTTATTTTAACATGAAATTGGTTTCTGATTAATTTTTTGTTTAAACATTCGTGGTATTATCTGTAAGATCAAAGTTACATTCTTGCGTAAGCTGTAAGGTTTATCGAAAAAGCTCTATGGGCAGCACCAGCATATGCAGGGCAACTTACTTATTTTAAGCCATGTGTTTTTTCAACTATCAATGTTGTATAAATCTAACAGAATTTGATAAAAGGAAAGGTGTATTTGTCCCCTCAGAAAGGACGTTTAATTTGTATGCTTTACTAGAACTGTTAAGGTACGCTATGTAATAACGCCGATAATTAAACACTGGTAAATGTTCTCTGCATCATTACATATATCAAAGAAATATTAAAAAGCTGAAAAATGAAAATGGTTTGCAATATTGATCTGCGTAGCAAACAGTTTATCATACAAATCAAAGGTTTCTTAAAGGGACACATCTTCTTTCACTTTTATCAAAATCAATGTCATTTGTTTAACTTAAGTTTTCCTTTAAAAGACACGTTACTTAAAGTATTTCCGTTACCCTGCACACCTGTTGTTGCAAACTTTGGATCTAAAGTATTTTGTAATATATGTTTTGCATTATTTTGAAAATGACATAAGGTTTGTTGTTAGTAACGGTAAATAAAAAAAACCAAAACGTTTGCTTGCAAATTAATCTTGGTTTCACTAAGCCACGTGAACATGAATTAAACTCTTTTGTTAACGAACTAAATTTTTGCAGGAATAATAGAGCAACAATCGATATTTCATTTTGACATTCAAAGATATACACAGTGTTGGTCGAAAATGCCTTTGATACCATTATCATTAAAAAAAATCGGTTTGATTTTTCTCTAATTTTCTAAATTAAGCTTTATTGATAGAGCTAAAGATATGCCATTTTGCTGTTTGTGTATCGAATGTAACTTTTTAAGGTTTGGATATTTTGAATACATTTTACATTCATACTTGTAAAATTTTCTGATGAAAGTTAAAAAACAGAACTGATTTCAACTTAAAAGACTTAAATGTCATCAATTATCAACAAAAAATACATGTCATCACACGTTTTGAGATGTCAGATAAACATGAACTAGAGCATATTTTAGCATCAGAAAACCGTACTTCTTTGTTAAAGGGGCATGGCCACGATTTGGGTCGAAATTTATTTTTCCGATTCTTATATTTACAATGCTTTAGAAAGGCATTTTTAATAGGCAACCGAAATTTGAGTCTCATTTGTTGATTGATAAGCGAGTCACAGAGCTTGAAACTATTTGCTATGTAAACAAAGTGTTTCTTTACATTTTGAGCGTTGAAGTAAAAATTTCAGTTTTAAAGTAAAAAAGAATGTGTTAAACGTTAGGAACTGTATATCTATGCTTATAATTAATACAAAGATAGACAATTAGGCTAAAAAAAACGATTTTTCACTGGTATATGTCACCTATGCCTTGTTTACATGACAAAGAATTGTGAGCCCTGTGTCTTGCTTATAACTCTACGAATGACTCATATTTAATTTGATCATTAGAAATGCATTTCTAAAGCATTGTAAATAAAAAAAAAATTGACCAAAATCGTGACCATGTCCCTTTCAAATAAAAATCTTTGTTGGCAGATACTTGTCTATCTTTTTTAATTTTATTGTCAACTGTGTTAAAAAAATAAAACTACAAACACATTTTCAAATTAGTCGCTGGGATTAGAAAAATTATAGCATTTAGACATACATCTGAGAGAAAAGTTAGAAAAAGAGTTAACTTAGCAAAGATTAAATATATTTTAAAAAAATGGAAATTTAGGATAAAATTAAGCTGCAAAAATATCTTGAACTTAACAATATTGTAATTACATTCATGAGATTATATTCACATAAAATAATTAAAACTACAATGCACAAATTATAAAGAATTCGAAGTTTAACAATAACGTATGAAATCACAGAACATTGGATCTACTTTAAGAGCATGTTTTAAGGGTTTTTTCCCATTATTAAATTCACTGTTTTGGAGCTTCATATGCATGAATAACTCAAATTGCACAAATTGAATGATATAGATATATATATAAAGCACAGGGTATTTTACTTTTGTTGGAGCTCCGCCTCCGCCACGACCGAGGCTTGAACTATGATGTTACAATATTTTCAGGAAAGGAGATAAAGAACGAAAACCATTCAAACTCACGTTGTTTCTTCAAACTCGATTTTCGGGTCCAGGCGAGCTCCAACGCCTAAGAAGCCAGACAGCCACAAATGCCTTTAAACACATCTACAATATTTCCTCTACAATCCCTGAAAATTTCAATTCAATATCTTTCTTTTCGTTTCGAAGGAGATAGCAGGCAAATCGACCTTCTAAAAATCGCTAAAACGTCAATATCTTTCGAACGGAAATGACGTCATTAAAATAAAAAATACATATAAGGTTTCAATCAATGTCTACAAGACCTGAATTTTCCCGAAAATCGGTTGAGTCTTTTTCAAGAAATCGCTTGTACAAAAAAGCGTAAGAAAAAAAATAATAAAAAGGGAAAAAGAAACAAAGCAATAACAATCAGGTCTTCCGTTTGAAACGGAAGACCTTAACTAGAGATGATGTCCTTGCAAGCAACGAATAGGTCTTCCGTCGTAGCTGCGTCATACTTGTGACGTAATACAGAAAATTGATACCTGACCATGGTACAATATTAAATGTATAAACATTTGCAAAAGGGTCGGAACGATACACATTGCATAGATACACACACATTTAATTAGTGTGTTTCTATGCAATGTGTATCGTTCCGATCATCTCAAATTTGTCGTTTAACTGTATTTCAAGCGACTGTGAAGTGCGCGGCCAGCGCGCTAGGTTCCGTTCTTCATTGAAAGCAAGATTTTTCGTCTTGCCTAGATGGTAGAGTGGGGAGCGCAATGGCCGCTCACTGCTAGGAGAATAAGTTCCAGGGGTCGTATTGGTTCAGATTACATTTGTACAATCATATACAATAGTGAAAACACTTCATACCTGTCGATCTTTATTATTTTAAAACCAAAATACAAGAGTTCTGTTTAGCTCTTTTTTTTACCTTAACTCATCCATACAATATATATCCGTGGATTTTCACACTTTAGATTGGATTTCAGACAAAGATGTCCTGTTGTAGTTTTACAGATTGTAAAATAGATATTTAAATAGCTGAGAATATTCTTTTGTCTACATAATTTTTTTCATCTCTTAATGCTTTTATGTATAGATTATAGATCTTTGTTTAAAAAAAATTAACACAATGAGCGTAACGTTTTCTAAGAACATGGCTATCATTTTTTTTTTACAATTTGTCTTCCTTTAAGGAGATATGACCTTTGAGGTGAACACACTCAGCATCTCTTTACAGTGTTGTGTGCCATAATATAAATAGTGCCTGTTTGGGAGGGTAACAGTTGAAATTGATACCCCGAGAAAACCATTGTCAACCGACGCGAAGCGGAGGTTGACAATGGTTTTCGAGGGGTGTCAATTTCAACTGTTATCCTCCCAAACAGGCACTATTTATTTTGTTATACTGAATGTCTTAATTTTTAAGAAAATTTTACTGCTTTTATATAGGCATAACGTGCATTCTACAGCGAACCGTACGCGCATAATTTTCGCGCATGTAACATTTTTTAATGTTATCCGTTGCTAAGTGCGTTGCTAACGCTGAGGGTAATAGCAAATATTATTAACTGCGTCTTAACCAATCAGATTTCAGTATTTAACATGAAAGTATAACAAATAAATTTAGCACACTGGTTATTCAATCTATATGTATGTACATAAATATCCAAAGAAAGGACACAGATCATAAAAAGTCAAGTTTGTGCCTGAGAGCAACATTAGCTATAGGTTGTATTAAAAGACTAGAATACATTTTCAGCATAATTGACCTAAAAAAAAATATCTATCCAAAATAATATGAGTCTCAAGAATAATGCAAGGGGAGCGTTATCCCAATACAAATGTTCCAGTTATATATACAATTATATAGAATTTAGCTAAGAAGGATGTTTAATATGGTGGTACTAGAAGGCAACAATAACAACGCTAACATGACTAGATACAAGATTGAGGAGGGGTGGATGGTGGCAGACGGCAAGTTTTCTCAATGACATGTTCAGGAAAAAGTGCGCATGCGCAGTCGCAAATTACCAGATAAAAATATTTCTAAAAGGGGAAAATCCCCTCATTAACCAACTTGCAACATATATAAAACCACCACATATTGTACCGACAAAAATAGTCAGATATTTTTAGCCGTGATATCATTTCGAAATTGTTATGAAATAATTATTTTTGCACCCCGAATTTTACAATGAAATAGTTGTGTTACATGTATCAAGATGTTGTAAAAAAGTAAATTGAAATTCATAAAAATCTCTTGCTGAATATTTAAAAATCTTTCTAAAAATTAAAATAAAATGAATTCTTTTCCGCAGATAGTTTGAAAAAGAAAACTCTACTTTTTTTTTTTAAACCCAATGATATAACCATTTAAAAAGTTTAAAATGCAAAATGACGGGCTTCTCATTTGTTGTCGGTCATGCGAATTTGGTACACTTCAGTTTTTTAGGTCACCTGAGCTGAAAGCTCAAGTGAGCTATTCTGATCTTATTTTGTCCGTCGTCCGTCTGTCCGTCCGCCTGTCCGTCCGTCTGTCCGTCTTCACATTTTGAACTTCTTCTCTAAAATCACTTAACCAAATTCAACCAAATTTGGCTCAAAGCATTCTTATGGAAAGATGAATATAAATTGCAGAAATGAAAGAAAAATTTTCATTGAAAGCGGAGAAAACCTCAAAACTGTAAAAAAGGGGGATGCGTTTTAAAAAATCTTCTTCTAAAGAACTACTGAGGCAAATCAACGTGATTTAGCATGAATAATCCTTATGGGAAGAAAAATATAAATTGCCAAAATTATTGGCTTATTCTGTTTCAAATCTGAGTTATTACGAAAATAATAAGAAAGAAAAGGCGTTTTTCAAGCAATTTATGCATTCAAGAGTCTTGGTAAAATGGGTAGGCATGACCGGGCCAGGGCAAAACAAAAGGTTGACAGTTATTAATCTGCCAATCTCATTAAAATTTCAAGATATTTACTGACCAGTATATTTGTATTCGCTGTAAATATTGTTGCAAAATAATGCTTAATTGGAATTGACGATTGCCGATCTGTCCCGGCTTTTATTTTGCCCCGGCCCGGGTTTGCTTACCCATTTTACGAAGACTCATATTTCATAATTCTAAAACGAGCTATTTTGTTTAAAGCAGCCATGACACTATAGTTATAAATGTTGTGCAACAGTTCGTGTACGAAGGGAATCTTTGAAACATGCAAAATACATTGGTGCCGATTTTGTGAAGTAAATTGAGGCTAAATATTCCAATGCGTTGACAGTTTTCACAAATGACGGTGGTGTTAGCTTGTTGTGAATTTCGTTTCGTTTTCATTTATGCCTTGCGTTAACCTGGGAACTGTCGCTTGTATTTCTCGATTTTTACGTATCAAATCAAACAGAGACTTCGGTAAATCAAACAGTTTACTGTTTACCTGCGGAAATTAAGCAACATCTGATGTATTTAGAAAGAACTAAAATGCAATTCAATCAGGCTATCGGTAATTCGGTATCATCTTTTGCGTAATGGTAGATAATGCAATATGTTTTGTTGAGATGCTCGGCATTTTCTCGAGTTTATTCATTTTAAATAGAGTTTAATATCGCTGACGCAAATATGTAGGTATATACATGTATATGATTCATTTTGAAAAATAAATTGTGTTCTGTATTTGTTTTAGTGCATGCTTCTTGTGTTTAATTGTTTACACTTTCTATTTACTTACCATATTTGAGTGTTAAGCTTCGAATCATAAGCAAGATACAGAGATTTGCTCACAATTCTATGTTTGTACACAGATCTGAGGCCATTCATGTTTGTCCATTTTAAATGCCGAATAGTAAATACCAAGTTAAAAATCTTAAGCTGAATGTAATAAACTCATGTGAACAAATATGACTCAAACCTAGCAAAATTTTGAGCTCTGTATCTTGCTTATAATTCTACGATTGACGCTGAAATTTTGGTTAAGCATTAGAAATTATATATGAATTAGAGTATGTTAAATACTTGTAAACAAAAAAATTAAAGAATGATATGCTGTATATAACTACTCTCTTGGGCCCCCTCGTTATACGATGAATAATGTGGAATGTGAGTAAATAAAAACGACATCGTAAAACAGTTTCCATAGTTCTGACACATTTCTGTTGCGGGGATAACAGAATTATCGCTATTCCTAAGAAAATATTACAGCGGAAAATTATCCTGGTTTGTAGCCATTTGTTATTTTTGAATAAAAATGAAAATAATGGGTGGGCCATTGTAAATTAGAGTGATGTGCCTCTCAATACGATAACATTGTTTTTATAGCTCTTTAACATGTCACGTGACAACATGTTTCATTCCAGTGTATTCATCAATCAAGTGTGTGTAAAGTTATAAAAGTCACGAGTTTACGCGAGGTAGACAACAGTCATTTAATTAAATTAAATTGTTGAATATTTTTAATTTGAGAAATTGAGCGCATTGAGGTGCAATTTTTTTTTCCTTCTTCACATATATACATGTAGGATTTTTTGGATAAAATACAATAACTATTATATTTTTTTAAAAAAAATACAATAACTAGTAAGTAGTTGAGGAAAAAAAAGTACCTATATGCTCTCATATATTTTGATCTCTTTATTAAGTGGGGGAGGGGGGCAGAACGAAAATACAGGGAATTAGAAGTTATATAACAATGTACCCCTACCAAATATTTAGTTATGTATCTTGCGTAGGATTTTCTTATTCTGTGTAAAAACAGTATTTCATGAAGGTACAATGTCAAAGATTACGTGTATACAAAAATAAGTGTAAAATTCGAATACTTTACAATATTTTTTTTTTGTTATTTTACCGAAATCCATATGGCACAATATCTTTTGAACGTCCATTGTTGCTCAGGTGAGCGATGTGGCCCCATGGGCCTCTTGTCGTATCTAGTAATGCATATTTAACTAATTCAAAATGTTTCAAAATTGTTCAATATCCCTTATAGAATACCAAAAGAGATAAACATAATTTAGAAATTTATCAAAATCTACAAAAAGGTTGGAAAATTGATCAGAAGATATATAACTAATTCAATACTTAACGATCTTTAATAGATTCCAAAAAAAAACCAGTTTCCTATTTTTTGCCGCTAGTCTTTTTTTCGGTGATTTTCGTTGCTGTTTTTTTTTTAAGGCTCAGCATACCAAAAGTTATTGCAAAAACAACAATTAAAAACGCGAGAAGCATGCAGAAAACAGGAACATGTTTTAAAATTTGCGCATACATTTTGAGTTACACTAACGATATAAATACTAATAACGATTGTATCGAAAGAGCGCAGGTATTTCCAGAACTAATCACACAGAGGCAATCTTTCTATGTACTTGTCACCTAGACCCCTTGATTGTATTAACTGTTCTCATGCACAAATGACGTGAACATTTTTTGGCAGATTTAAAATGATAAGGTTATTGATAGTAATGCATTTGAAAGATTTACGATATCAAATTTAAAGTTCAGATAATGTTGTCAAAGTAAGAGAAAGTAAAGGTGAAGGGGCTGTAATTTATTTGGATTAAACACACATTCAAACTCTCGTTTTCATAATTAAAGTCACAAGCACTACTTAAGATTTTATAATTTTTATTTCAATATGATTTAAATGGATAAATATATTATACCAGTTGTTTGTTCTGGAATAAGACATTATTGGCATTTCGATGGACGGAAATTCTACAGAAGTTTGTTATGCACATTGCTAGACAAATAGCGCATTGACCACAGTGCCTCAAATCATTGGTATGGAATTGACCATATTTACTTATAAGGGTAAGAAATTTGAGGTACAATGTCTGTTCATAAAAAAGAAATAGACGGTGAAAGCAGCTTTCCAGAAGTCAGCTGGAACCTGTCATTTGCCTTCTCTTTTTGTACAGGTAAGATCATACCAATATACTTGCGCACTTTTACAAACTTAAACATCAATAAATCAAGGTGTTCAAATAAGCATAATATTTCATCTTCAGAGTATATTTTGCATGTTTTATAATGCAAATAGTTTAAACTATATTTCAATTAATGAGTAGTCATCAGAAAGCTGTTATGTGCCTCCTCTTTTTGATCAGAGTAACATGCTACTTCCCGTGTAGAGAAGAATCTGGTCTTTAAACATGGAACGGGCAACGCCAGATGTCTGGTGAAGGTTAATAAGGTCCCGAGGATCTAATTAATTGTAATATCATATCGGAGAAATCATAGTATGATATATCTTTCCCCATAACTCCATGTTAATATAGTACATCCAGTTGAGATTTATGCACATTTTACCTAAGACTCAGAACGTTGAATAGGTTGCTTTAGTGTCATATTAAGCTTTTTTTTCTTTGGTTTAATTTTTTTCCATTAATTTAAAATGTTGTACTTAAATTGACAATAATCGTTATTCACAAGTATACTTGTTATACATAAAGGAGGCAGTTGTCTGAAGGTTTTAAGAATCTCATGCTTGAAAGAAAAGTCAAGTTAATTTTATTAAATTATTTCTTCCAACCAAGTATCCGAACAGAAAAATATATCGTCAATTAATGTCATCACTTTTTCAGAGTAAAATGTGATTTGAAAATAATCCAATATTTTAGGAGTGCCATAATAAGGACAAGCAACTAAACTGGCGTGTGTATAATCCATTAATGCTTGGCCTCGATGTTAAACAAATAAATGGACCTCCCCAAAGAATGTTTTACCTCAAATATCTCTGTAGCTATTTATTTGCATGACAAAAACAAATAGGTCTGACTGCTAACACAGCCCTTACTTTTAACTGACAAGACGGTGTCTTTATAAGACATTTAAGTGCAATTTTTAGAGTATGCTTATCGTTCCCTTGTGTATTATAAACATGTTTTATACACCAAAATTTAAATCTTTACTATATAGACAAATACTTTTAACTGTACATTCGCATCGACAGAAGTATTTGGTCTTTGATAAAAAAAGATCAATTGATTAATTACAATTTATCGATTAACCTCTCGTGGTGTAGCTGCGTGGCAATGTTTAAGTCGTGTATTATTGAGGTTTTAATGAATATGTTTGTTTTTAGCGGGAAGATAAATAACTCTATTATATTTAATTTTGCAAAGATAAAGAGCAGTGACCTATCAAATCAGATGTTAATATGAAAGTCTATCTTTTAAGAAGAGGTTTAGAGTGTTAAAACGAAAAACGGCATACTTATCATCCACAGCATTATAGTTTTAAACGTTTACAATTTTGAGAAATCAACAATAACAATTTTTAAACGAATGTTTGATTATAAAGTTAACATGTAAGAGTACTTGCCTCGGTAATAATAATGCGCTTTTTCTGTGGTAAATATGATGCGGTTTTTCTTAAGATGAACAAAAAATGAGTCCAATTTGGACGGTAAAAGAAAAAGAAATTCCATTTAGGCATTTGATTACCTAATGGGAGTCAAACCATTAAAACGGGTAGTGCCTCACATGAAAAAATTGGAAAAGAATCTTCTTTGTCTATTTAATGCAATGTAACGTTTGATAAGCAAGATTTTCAAATAACATACATTCCATGTTATAAATTAACTGTAAGTTTGGATTTTCTGAGAGATCAATCATCCAACCAGAAGATTTACAGAGAACTGCTTTACTTATGTATTTGTTTTATTTTAATGTGGATATAAATATTTTTACCAATATAAATGTTTTCTGTCCAAAACAGGCCAAACAACGTCTTTGTGTGATTGATCTAAACATATATGACTGTATAATCATACTGTAGCAGCTAACATTGATTTGTTTTTATACTTTCATATTTCTCTAAAGTACTATATAGTACATAACCATGGACCAACGGACTTGGGCCAAGGATGTGTTCCGATGTCACCTCTGTGAGACCCGGCCCGTTCAGTGTTCTGTGATATTTGTCACATTCATCTGTGTAAAACTTATGTGGGGAGATTTACTGCTTTGATGTGAAATACTTGTTTGTGTGCATTATACTTCTTCCTAGGAACACAAAGGTCAAGAAAAGTGTTGATTAAGTGAAAAACTAGAATGTATGCCGATAGAAAGAATGACTAAAATATTAGGAAGAATTAGATGAATCAATTTATCCTAAATATCAAGAAGCTAGATTCCTAGCTGAGAAAGCTGATCTAATTATCCACTCTACGAAATTGATAACAACTATTTATAAACGTGGAGAAAACTTTCACATAAAATTAGACAACATTATTAAGAAACTGAAAAATTGATCTTAGGACGGCTTTATTAACAGTTTAGGCCTCTTTCTGCGTTATCTTCTAAAACTGAAGAACAAATCTACACGATGGATTATCCTGATGTTGAGTCAACTTCCTTGGACAAACCGTTCATTGATATCAAACGGATCATCGCATATAAAAGCATAGAGTATTATGGATTCCTCGATTTCTGTTATATGATACGCAGTGTGTTCTGTCTGACAGATGAAATCATATGGACGTGTAGGGAAGATTAAGTTTTGCGACAATATAATCTCATGGGGAAACTAGTGAAGTCAGTGAAAATCAAGTCAGGGTACATGAAAGCCTTCCGTCTTACGGATCCAATTGAGGGTCAGCTCAAACTTAGTGATGACAAGTCCAGTATTTCTTTCTCAAGCGGTTTTATTAAGCGTGATCGTATAGCTACAATGGGTATATATAAGGTTTTACTTATGATGGACAGTTTTGACTAGTTCGGCCCATATACGACGATCATGAGTGAACATTTAGTGTTCAAAATTAAGATTAATATTTTATTTCTAAATAAAGTAACAAAACCGTCAAAACTGCCAATCAAAGAGTCTGGATGCAGGATGTGAGTCTCCGAGTCCTGGGTCTCGGAGTACCCCACCTAGTATGAGGCATCACTTACTCACAATACGTTCATTCATACACGGCATAAAAGGTTACAAAGGTTAATATATAGAATACACAATACATGACTCAATATAGAATACTAGAGCTATCGTTGCAGACACAGAATCGCCAAATATGCCACATGTTGTTAAACTCTCAATTTGGATATTATTCTGCCCGTATTATGCACCTGGTTTCATAACATCATTTAGGAATACTACGCATTGCTACAAGAGTCACAGAGTTCATTCTGTCAATTATCATTAACACCATTCAGTGCGCAGCATCTAGGTACACATAAATATCATAGTGACCATTATGTAATACTAGCAATTCAAGGTCATAGCATGGCTATCTGTTTACATACGTCCCCCAAACAAAAGAAATCTCCCGAAGGGAGATTTCTCATGCCTGGCGCCCGGAATAGGAAAGCGTCCTTGATCTACCCTTGATCAGACGAACTTCCTAGTGACATACCAGTCAGAACATCTATGTTAAGAGATAGTAACAAGTGACATGTTTCCACCTCCGGCTTGGAACATCATTCATCTATAAAGACAAATCTATAACCAGGATGTATACATGTTCATAAAATCATATAGCTTGATTATATCGCATTACAATCATGAAAACAATAATGAATAAAGTATGATAATAATGACAAAGATGAATATAATCGTAATTCATCATCAAAGTAATAATAAGTATGGTTAAGCTTAATGTCACCTATATATACAAAGTCAAGGCATGCTTGTAAAGTCACAAAATATCTCTTCCTTCTTAGGGGCGAGGTTAGCGTCATAGGTTCAGAGTCCATCGGTTTCTTCCTGAATTTCTCCAGAGTGAATCAACAAATACAAGATTTACATTAGCACAAGATAACGCACATTTCTACTTTAACACATTTCACATTTTTTAATTTTCGCTAAATTTCACAATCCTTTCATAAGGAATACACAACTTCTTCGCGGCTGTAGCTTAATTATTCATCCATCATCGGCACCCGTGGATAGAGGGTCGGCGCGGATGGCGAGGCGACTTCTCGCGGAGCGTCTCCTGCGTTCCTCTGTTGCGTAGACATCGCGGCCTTCTCTTTCAGGTATTTACGTGCCAGCTCTGGGTCCGGTCGATAGTATTTGGTCCATGGATAGTCTTCATTTTCCTCCTTTCCAAGAAATTGTTGTGATTCTTCCGCTTCGTCGGGGTTTCTCTTGGATCCTAGTGACTTTCGGGATTGGTTCAAGTTCAATAATGTCGCTAGAGGTCCTTTTCTCTGGATTCTCACAACAAAATACAGTGTCTTTGGAAGAACCTTTCTTATCTCCGTCACTATCCCTTTTTCGACAACCTGTCCAGCAACCACCACAGCATATACCACCCCACTATTTAATAGTTTTGCGTTTCTTAATACAAAGTCCTATCGTTATTGTTACTGCCAAAGTTAAACACACATAAAACCAGGGGCTTCCCACCCAAGACGAGAATTTCATGGGTTGCAAATTAATTACTGGCAATTCCGCCATACGTGAATTTATAGGGAAAACTTTAATATTTTTTAGTTTTACGACATTAAACTATGAAAACCTGAGCAACCTTGTCCCATACTCAAGATGTCGATCGCAAAATTTGATTGTTTTTACCAATATTCTTAAATCACTTACAAAAATCAGTCGTATAGTTCCCGTACTTACTCGCTGTTTAATGTATTTCAAGTATATGTTAAGTCTCATTAACATTCATATACCTTCAAATAACCGAGGTGCTGAGTCCGCGTTTGCTAGTCGGCGTATCTCACTATCTGTTTTAATGTCTCAGGGGGTCATCCTGTCATACCTTTTTAAAAGCGTGCAATATGTACAAAGCTAAGCTTATTCAAGATTATTTACATCTACAATATACGATAAATTTAACTTATTTTTCCTACTAAATTGAGTAATTGCTTCATAATAGCCAAACAATCCTCAGTATGCCTTTGTTTGCTATTTTCCTTACGGGGCTTAGGGATTAGTTTACGCGGTTTAGGAATTGGTTTGAAGCCTCGACCTACTTTAGGGACTATTTCATCTATTTCCATATTTTCATCTAAGGGTACATTTGGATTATCTAAGGGTATTTCATAGTCTTGACCACTATTTTTACCACATTGATTTGACTCATGGGTCTCATCCGATTCTGAATCTACGGTCTGATCATTCTCGTGTTTATACTGCTGATCATCCATGATTTTCTTAGCTCTTATACGTCTTTGAAGTTCTGCTAGGGGAATATCCTCTTCGTCTGAAGATCCTTCTCTTTCCCATTGTTTGGACTGTATAGCTCTTTCCAATGGTTCTGGTTGCATGTCTTCATTTTCTGACGACGATTCATCTTCTGGTGGCACCACATAGTTAGTTTTTCTTAGAGTTCTTACACTATCTTCAGTAGTTGATGAAAGGGGCCAGTGCGAAATGTCTGCCAGTCTTAATTGTCGTGCGTGGCATTTGGTGGTTAATCCAGTCAATTGATCTCTCACCACGAAACTAACTGGTCCTTTCTGCTCTATGATTCGATAATATGGTAGCCATTTTTTATCTAACTTATTTTGTCTTCTGTTGTTCTTAAGGTAGACAGGGTCACCTACCTGAAAATTTTCATCTTTGCTTCTCTTATCGGCCTGAGCTTTCTGTTTCTTCTTGGCTTCCTTCATATTACGATGTACTAGCAGGAAAGCTTTATGTTGTTCTTGAAGGGCGATCTTGTGTTGATCTTCTCCCGCATATCTCCTTCGAGGTTTCATCAACGTATCAAGTGGAGAAAACTTTGACGAATCGTTAGGATGGAAACGAATGGCTGCTAACGTCTGATTAAGATGAATATCCCATGTTTGAGCGTTGTCTGTTGTTTTCTTAGCCATCACGTCATGTAGAGTTCTATGAAATCGTTCTACTTTACCATTACCTTGAGGACTGTAATAAGATGTTTTGATATGGTTGATATTCAATTCTTTTAAAGTTTCTTCCACTTTCTTATTCACATTTTCTGTTCCGTTGTCTGTGAGGATTTGAAGAGGACAGCTATATCTTGGATATATTTCTTCTAAGATAAGATGTACTATGTTGTCAGCTGACTTATCAGGGACGGGAAAAGCTTCTGGCCAACCAGAGTAGATGTCAATAAAAGAAACTATGTACTTGTTTCCCGACAAGGATGTTGGATATCGTCCTGATAGATCAAGTCCTACTTTAGCCATTGGAAAAGGTGGTATATCTGTCTCTTGAAGTGGAGGTTGATTTTTCTTATTGCTCCTCGTTTGGCATACTATACATCCTTCTATGTACAAATTTGGTATGTAGTACTTTTGTCTGATTACGTCATATGTTTTGTCCACTCCCATATGTCCAAGTCCGTCATGATACTGCTGCACTACTAAAAGTTCTAACTCACGTGGTACATACAGGCGAAGTTTTGGGCCTTCTGAGTCTCCATCTGAAAGATAGTACATTAAACTATCAATTTCCAAAAACTTCTTTTCTTCGGTTGCTGTTGCTGTTCCTTTATTTAACCGATTCTTCAGTTTCTTGATCTGCTCGTCGTGTTGTTGACTTTCTTTGATGTTGATATCCTCTGGTAGATCAATAAAGGGTTTGACCAATTCGTCGTGTTGTTTAACTTCACATCTGGCTAATCTCTTAGGCGAAAAGGCATTGGAGTTAAGTACGTTCACTTCAAAGAAATTGTCCTTAACATCTGGTTCATCATGCTCTGATTGTTCTTCCTCTTCACACTCGAGGTTGACTGTCGGTAATCGGGATAAGAGATCTGCACAGCAGTTAAATCTTCCTTCTATGTACTCTACCTTACAGTTATATCCTGCAATACTTAATGCCCATAGTTGAATTTTCTTATTTTGCATTGGAGATTCTAAGATATACTTGAGCGGCTTATGGTCTGTTCTTATAGTAAACTGAGCACCGTGTAAATAATGGTCTAACTTCTGAAGGGCGTAATGGATTGCAAATGCCTCCTTTTCTATGGTTGACCACTTTTCTTGAGTTTTACTCAGCTTGTGGGATAAGTAATATATTGGCTTATCTTCTCCCTCATCTGTCTTTTGAGTAAGGCACGCTCCAATACAATTGTCGCTGGCATCGGTGTACAGGGTGTACGGTTTATTAGTATCTGGATATGCTAGTAAAGGCACTACCGTTAAACTTTCTTTAATAAAGTCAAACGCTTTTTGGCAACATGGTGTCCATCTGAACCTTGCATATTTTCTGGTTAAGTCAATCAATGGTTCCGCAATCTTAGAGAAGTTCGGTATAAATCTCCTGTAATAACTACACATACCTATAAAGCCACGAACTTCTCGGACTGTAGTGGGCGCTGGTAACTTTCTTATAGCTTCGACTTTCTTTGGATCAGGTGTAACGCCATGTTCATCAATGATGAAACCAAGATATTCTGTCTGTTCCTTGAAGAAACTACATTTCTTTAGCTTCATTTGAAGTCCATGCTTCCTTAGGCAGTTGAAAACGTCTTGAATATGACGAAGATGATCTTCCGGTGTCTCTGAGAATATAAGAATGTCATCCAGGTATGCGATAGCAAACTCCTCTTGTCCTTGAAGAACTATGTTCATCAGCTCCTGAAAAACTGCTGGTGCATTACTCAATCCAAATGGCATCCGGTTGAATTGGAATAGTCCTTTGTGACATGCAAAGGCCGTTTTTTCTTTACTTGAATCTTCTAATTTCACTTGCCAATATCCACTCTTTAAGTCTAGTGCAGTGAAATATTTTGCCTTACCTAGTAAACATAGGATGTCATCAATCAACGGTAGCGGGAAGGATACGGGTTTCACTATCTTATTCAAGCTTCTAAAGTCAACGCACATCCGGTCTGATCCGTCCTTTTTCTTCACCACTACTAAGGGAAATGACTAAGGCGATTGTGATCTCTCAATTATCTTTGCGTCCATCATTTCCAGTATGGCCTTGTCAATTATCTGTCTTTTATTTAAGGGTACACGGTAGGGTCTGTTCTTTATTGGGTGGTGATCTCCAGTTTTCATCTTCATTTTAACAGTATCAGTCACTCCAAGATTACCGTCTTTCTTTGCAAATAAATCATTGTTTTTGCTCACAAGTCTTTTGATTGAGTGTTCAAATCTTTTAGGTACATCAATTTCTTCTTTTGTGTCTTGAGTAGTCTGTATTTCTGAGATTTCCTTCTGTTTTAATGCGGTAATTCGTCCTACTATGTAGCCTCTTGGAATTTTATAATTTTTGTTAGTTTGGTTAACGAAGATCATTGGAACTTTCTTATCTTTCCGAACTATACAAACGGCGTCTTTTAAATATAGTCCTGGGTCTTCCATAATGCAGTTATTGTCTATGCTGTTCACTTCAACCAAGTCATTTTTTTCCAGAGGAAAATTGTTATTTATTTTTCCATAGAATACAGTCACCGTGTTTGGTCTCATAATAAGTTTCTTAGGAGTTCTTACAATAGTTGAGATGTGTAAATCTTCTTTAAGTTCCGCGTATACTTTGCCATCAATACGCATGAGTCCAAGATCAAAGTATAAACGAACATTGTTTTTCTTGAGCCAATCACGACCGAGAATCATGTTTCGGTTGAGTCCCTTTGTCACATAAAGTTTGTGGTCTACAGTTAACCCTGAAATCTTAAAGGAAATATTTACATACCCTATCGCAATTAAAGAATTGCCATTTGCTGCTTGTAATTAAAGAGGGGATGTCGTTATTAAACAACTTGGGGCGGGGAAATAGATTATCATACACTTTCTTACTAATTAGAGATACGGCTGCACCTGTATCTACCAAAGCTCTAAATTTATTTTTACCTACTTTTAATAAACAGCTACTGGGGTTGTTAGTAAAATTAATTTCATATGTAGGTCTTTGTTTAAAGTTCTTTCTTCGGGCTTCAACGAAGGAAGAACGTCTTAGTTTTCCTGTTTTTGTTTGTCAAAATAAGAACGCGATTTGAAATTTTGAGACGATCCCCTATTTACTTGGTCGCTAGATTTATATGTTCGGCCTTGACGATTTGATGGTCTGCCCTGATTTTGCTGCGCTCTTTGATAAATATGCGAGCCCCAACAATCTGCACGCACATGACCTACTTTACCACAACTCCAACATTCCACAGGCGAACGGGGTTTCTGCTCTATATTATGGACGGGTTTGTTTTGACTGGGTCGTTTATTTATTTGAGGACGGGACCTGACTTGGGTTTTATTTTGAGTACAAAATCGAGCCCTATGACCCGCCTGTTTGCATTTAAAACACCTACTATTACGCGCATGGTCAATTTCCATTGGTTCTACATGCCTTGTTTCTACTGAGGTAAGATTATCCGCTCTATTCTTTAATAAGGGAAGAGTAGTATCAAAATTTGAAAGAGTTCGTCTGTTGTCATTACTTTGGACAATTTCTGTCATATTTGACCCTCTTATCGCTAGCCTCTGTCTCAGATTTTGTTCTCGCATTGCTATTTGAATTGCGGATTCTAAATCTTTAGGGTTTTCTCGCAAAATTTTCATTCTGAGATAGTCGAATGTCAACCCGTCACAAAAGATATCTACTAACTGTTGTTGTATCAAAGGATCTTTTAGTCTGTCATTACTGTAGGCGTCTTCCGCAATTTGCAATAGTCTCTCGGCGAACAACTGAACACTTTCATTTGAATTTTGTCGAGTCTTACGCATTACTGCTAACGCGTGTTGGGGATCTGTTATTTCTGCAAATCTATTTTTAAGGGATTCCTTAAGATCGTTCCAAGATGGGATTTCTTCAGACGCATCTGTTTCATCTAAATACCTTTTAATATAATCCCCCACTGAACCCTTACTCGTTATGTATGCAAGCATGGGGATCTCATGACCTTGTTTCCCAGACATAACACTGTACTTTTCTACTTCTTTTATCCACTGTTTAAATTATTGAGCATCTCCCTCGAAAGGAGTTATCACAGAAGATAGGGGCACTGAGAGTGCGGCTGTTATAGCGTTAACTTGACCAATGAAAAAATCTTTATCATCATCCTGATCTGGGACTCGGTGTCGAGGTTCACGAGTTGCATACGGCCTAGCATCATGATATGTTTCAAAAGTGTTTTGTTTAATCTGCTCTTTTTCTGGGGACTTTTGACCTGTTTCTTGCTCTTTATTTTCTTTTTTCTGACCCAACCCCGCGAATTGCTTTTCTAATTGCTCCAATTGATTTTTTAATTCTTTTTTATAAAACCCATAACCTGTCGCCATATTGGTTGCTTATGTCACAGGGCTACAATTGAGTATAATTTAGTATTTAGTAATTCATTTATATACTCATTCATTCATCCATACATTTCATTATTAACTCATTCATAGTTTACTCGTGTTTGAGTGGTATTCGTGTTCTGTCACGTGATTGTGTTATTTTGGGTTGTGATTTACCAAATACGGCAATAGCTACTGTATGTCTATATTTGGTAGTGGAAAACAGGTTTTAATGGGTGTGTATGGTCAGTGCGCAAGTGTGAGTGATAACACTTAATTTATAATGCTTTGCACCATGATTTTAGAACATAACTCGTTTGCCAGCAGACAGCGACAGTTTTACAACTGGTCTGATTTAATAGTTTGAGATTGTCACTAGTTTCAAACTATTACTATTAAGTTTTACTGAAGGCGAATTTGGTCACCTTCTTATCATCATTATTATTCACGAATGCCATAATAAAGTAATGTTGGAAACTGGACCATCCTTTTATTTATTTATTTTGTACGAGGAATAACGACCCCGTGACAAATGGCGCCCAACGCATCCAACGTATCCAACAACGAATATTCCAACGTAAATTCCAACTTCTGTCCCAGCATATAGGCCTAACTTGTGGAAAACACTGGGAGTTTCATCCGGCACGTGTGTACGACAAAGTCGACTCGGGTGACCGAATTCCAAATACATGTATAAAACCGTCATCCGGAAAACAGAAATACCGGTATATATATTCATGTGAGCGCTCAACTATTTGATTTTGTGTGAAATACATCACTGTGTTTCCTGTTATTTCTACTTCATGTATTGAATATTCTGGCCAGGCCATTGGAATTCCGGAAGATAGCGACCGTATATACAGGATCCGTGCGTGATTGACTGTTATCGGGTCAAAATCTAGGACGGCGAGGAAAGTCGAACACTCAGTTTCGCTTGAGTGACTTCAGTGAACTTATTGTGACCGACTGCGAGTGATATAATTTTACACTGAATATATTTTATGTGTTTATTCTCATTTCTATCATTGTACTGTTTATCATTTCTTTCATTTCTCATGTTGCTATTGTACCAGTCATCATTTCATGTGTGATAGAGCTTGCGTGTTTAGTTAGTGAGTTTGAGTAACCTCGCGTAAACTAAATAACTTTTGCTTAAATTTCAGGGCCATTGACAGCTGACAGATCCAGACGAAGACAATCAGATTTGTTACTAACCCTTTACTGCACTTACTTGAGCATATCAAGCACTAATTGTTTACAGAATGTGAGAATCTTGCAGAAAATCGGTGAAATTCATTTTGAATTTTGGTTTCAAGTTTGAGTTGATTTTTCAGTCGGTTTACTAGTTCTGAAGTGTTTGTACTGAGTTCAACTTCAAATTCTTTGTCATCTGTTTTTTTTTGTTCTTATTACAACTATCATTATCATTCATTTGCATGATTTTATACTTATCATATAGCTTAGATTAATTAATAACTGTAGTGATTAGTTAGTGCAGTAGTGATTAGACTAGTTTGCATTAAGTGTTGCTTAAAGTATCTAGAGTGTCGGTTGAAAACAATAGAGCAATTTAAGTATTCATTCTAGTGCCGATTTATTTTCAGCTTTAAATTCATCAGTTTGCAGTTTGTTTTTGTCAGATTTTGAATTGTTGATATGGCAGAAGGAGGTGAAAACCTAACAGGTGTTGATCAAGAAGCGGGAGCGAAACGAAAGAAGGGGCGTGGCCGAGGATTGTCAAAAACAAATACATCTTTGGTAGAACCAGGTATAAAGCAACCCGGATATAAGGTAATAAGTAACCAAGAATATGACGATCTTATGGCATTGAAAGCTAGCACTCCTATCATAGGAAATGCTTGACCATTCAATTTCTCTGGTTCGAATGCATCATTACTGCAAAGTAATTTTGATGTAACACCTAAATTACCTATATTCAGTGGTAGTCTTGAACCAAACAAGAGTGAAGTTAGCTACGATGTTTGGAGTTTTGAAGTGAAATGTTTACAGAATTCGCATGCTATTCCTGAGGCTTTATTGCTTCAGACTATCAGAAATTCTTTAAGGGGTGAAGCAAGGTCAATGTTGGTATCCCTTGGGGAATCAACTACGGTAGATAAGGTCTTAGCTAAACTTGAAGGTTTTTACGGCTTAGTCAGTAGCAGTGAAACTTTAATGCAGGGCTTTTATAATGATTGTCAAAAGGACACAGAGTCTATTGTTCAATATGGTTCAAGATTAGAGTCAACGTTGTGTAAAGCTATCAAACAAGGTCATATCAGTGATGCTGCAAAAGAATCTATCTTGTGTAGTAAATTTTGGACAGGTCTTAAAAGCAAACCTTTGAGAAGTGCAACTATGTATCTTTTTGATTCTGTGAAAGATTTTCAGAGTTTACTTAAAGAAATCAGAAAGATTGAACAGGAGGAACTATGCAACAGTAAGGCCAGCGAAAAGTCGACAGCTCATCAGAACCTTGGTACAGCAAGAGTAGAGAAAGAGTCTACAACTAACGAGGAGTTACTCAAGACACTACAAAGTATTGAAAAAAGGTTAGAGAAAGTAGAACTAATGCATAATCAAAGTAATGAATTATCTCCTCCAAACACTCAGTTTTATGGCAGAGGACGAGCATTTCGGAGGGGGCATTCGTACAACAGAGGAAACAACAGAGGTAGGTATTTCAATAAACCATTTGAAGACAAAATCAGGAGTGAACCAAAAGAGTAGTCTCTTCCACTGCAGGGCAAATGGAAGAGAAAAGTAAGTGCCCTACAACTTTAGAACAGAGAATGGTTGGTCCATCAAATACAAGTACTGTTAATTTTTGTGGAAAAGAGGGCATTGGTCTCATAGATAGTGGATCTATGGTCACTACGGTATCAGAAGAGTTTTATAATTCTCTGACTAACAAGCCTGAATTACAAAACATTTCAGAATTTCAGCTGAATGTATACGGCGCAAATGGCAGTGAGTTACCATTTCTTGGTTATATTGAGGCTTCTGTTAAGCTACCATTTCTCCAAGAACCACTTTTTGTCCCAGTTCTAGTGACAAAGACTTCAGACTACAGTTCTAAGATCCCTGTCATTGTGGGTACCAATGTAATTCGATATTGTAAAGAATTTTCAGATATGTCCGACAGTGCTTGGAAAAGTGCAATTGAAAATTTGAATTTGAACTGTTGTTTACCTGTAAAAACTACGAACAGATTTCCTATTAAGTTAGAACCTAATGAAGTTAAGTACATTAGAGGTATTGTTCGTAATGTAGATTCCTCTGTAGAGTCAGTGTTAACAGAGCAGTCTGAAAATGGGCAACAAGGAGTGATAGTTTGTCCAGGGCTATTATCCATGAAGAATGCAGGTAGAAACAAAAGGGTCAACGTTAAGGTATGGAATATATCTGCAAGTGCTATAAAGATTCTGCCGAAAACAAATTTGTGTCAGGTAAGTCAGGTTAGAGTAATGGATGCTTGGAATCCGGAAACACCGACTACTGACAAGACGAAAGATCACAAACCCTTAACAGATTTAGGAGTGAAGGTAAATACAGATAATCTTTCTACAGAGCAGTGTAAGGAGGTATATGGTGTTTTAGAGAAATGGCGTGGGTTGTTTTCTACATCCCCGACCGATCTCGGGCGGACGGATGTGGTGAAACACGAGATACACTTAACGACAGATGTACCCTTCAGAGAACCATACAGGCGAATTCCCCCGGGAATGATTGAAGAGGTAAGACAAAATTTACGTGAGATGTTAGAGGCTGGCGCTATTAGAAAGTCCAGTAGTCCATATTGCTCCAATGTTGTTTTGTGCCGGAAGGCGGATGGGTCCTTAAGGTTTTGTATCGATTTGCGTAAGTTAAATAACAGGACAATCAAGGACGCCTACACTTTACCTAGGATTGAGGACACGCTAGACAGGTTAGACGGGGCTACTTATTACAGTAAGTTAGACTTAAAGTCAGGCTACTGGCAGGTGGAGATCCGAGAGGAGGACAAGAAAAAGACGGCGTTCACGGTAGGTCCACTAGGGTTCTTTGAATGTAACAGGATGCCGTTTGGTCTAACCAACGCTCCTGCAACATTCCAAAGACTTATGGAAACTTGCATGGGGGACATGAATCTCAAATAGTGTTTACTTTTTCTTGATGATATCCTTATATTTTCCAGTACATTCACGGAACATCTTGAGAGGTTACAGTCTGTTTTTCAGAGATTGCATGACTATAAGTTGAAATTAAATCCAAAGAAATGCGAATTTTTTAAAAGTCAAGTTCGGTACTTAGGTCATGTAGTGTCTGAAAGGGGGATTATGACTGATCCTGATAAAACATCTGCTTTAAAGAAATGGCCGATTCCGTGTAATGTGAAGTCATTAAAATCTTTCTTAGGTTTCACAGGATATTATCGCAGATTCATCAAGGACTATGCCAGAATAGTCAAGCCCTTAAATGACCTACTGATTGGACAACCAACACACAAAGCAGCAAAGAAAAACGCAAGGAAGAGAAAGAAGACAGAGTGGAAATGGGGTGAGTTAGAACAGGATTCTTTTGATTTGATCATACAGAAGCTTACAAATCCTCCTATTCTTGCTTATGCCAATTTTACCCAACCATTTGTCTTGAACATAGATGCGAGTTCAGATGGTTTAGGGGCTGTTTTATAGCATTGAGCGAGTTATTGCTTATGCAAGTAGGGGTTTAAGACAACCAGAGAAACATTACCCGGCTCATAAACTGGAGTTTTTATGTTTGAAAAGGGCTGTAGTAGACAAATTCCACGATTATTTGTATGGTAATCACTTTGAGGTAAGGACTGATAATAATCCTCTAACCTATGTTACTACAACAGCCAAGCTGGATGCTACCTCTCATCGTTGGTTGGCATCATTGTCAGCTTACGATTTTAAGATTACATATAGATCAGGTAAGCTCAATAGAGATGCAGATGGGTTATCAAGATATCCACCACAACAAGAACTGTTTTCGGATGTGGTTAAAGCTATTTCTCTAGCTGCATTGGTAAAGGTTAACCCTTTAGCGGAGAGCTGTGTAATTGGAAAGTCAATGAAGCTGAAGTCAGAAGAAATCGATGAAACACCGCAGAAGCTTAGCAACATCGATTGGCGAGAGCAACAAGGTAAGGATAAAGTTATAAGTAGAGTCAAGGATCTGTTAAACGGCGGGGTCAAACCATCTGGTAATAATCTGCAACAGGAATCAGAACCAGTCAGGTTACTTTTAAGGGAATGGAGACAACTGGTGGTTGAGAGAGGAATCTTGGTAAGAAAGGCGGTGATTGCAGGAGAGGAAGTTCGTCAGCTAGTTCTTCCTGGTAAGTATAGGAGTAGTGTACTCATAGGACTGCATGATGACATGGGTCATCAAGGGCGAGATCGAACCTACTGGTTAGTTCAACAGCGATTCTTCTGGCCCAATATGTATGCAGATGTGGTTGACAAGGTAGAAAAGTGTGAGAGGTGTGTAAGAAGCAAGACAAGAGATATACCAAAAACTGGATTGGTGTCCATTCATACAACAAGACCTCTGGAACTTGTTTGTATTGATTTTCTTACTCTGGAGAAGTCAAAAGGTGGGTATGAAAATATACTTGTAATAACAGACCACTTTACGAGATACGCAATGGCTGTTCCGACCAGGAATCAACTGGCATCAACAACAGCAAAGGTACTGTATGAGCAATTTATCTGCCACTATAGTTTCCCAGTGCGTATACATTCCGACCAAGGGAGAAACTTTGAGAGTAGTGTTATTAGGGAGCTCTGCAAGATTGCCGGAGTAAAGAAGAGTAGAACGACGCCGTATCACCCAATGGGTAACGGTCAGGTAGAAAGATTTAATCAGACGCTTCTCAAAATGATGGGGACACTCGACGATGAGCAGAAGAAAGATTGGAAAACTTACGTTTTACCATTAGTTCACGCTTATAACGCGACAAAGCACGAGACTACAGGCTTTTCCCCGCACTACCTTATGTTTGGTTGGAATCCACGATTAGCCATCGATGCCTATCTTGGATTAGAGGATTCACAAGAAAAGGTAAGAAGTAGAGAAAACTATGCCCAGAAGTTAGAGAAACGATTACACTACGCTTACAAGATGGCAAGGGGTAACATCGGAAGGAACTCGAACAGGTATAAAGAGAATTATGATCACGGTGTTAGGTTTGAGAAACTAGATATTGGTGATCGAGTGTTAGTAAAAATGTTAGTGTTTTCAGGCAAAGCCAAACTCTCAGATAAGTGGGAGAGAGACCCGTATGTTGTAGTAGAACAGCCTGTTTCAAACATTCCAGTTTATAGAGTCAAAAATGAGGTGTCTGGGAAAATAAGAACGTTACATAGAAATCTTTTATTGCCTTTTATGTGCATAACTGAATCTTCTAGTTCAAATATAGAGTCAACTGAGAAGATGCCAAGACCAGAGCAAAAAGAATCAACAGAGGAATCAGATATTTCAGAATCAGAATCCAGTGATGAAGGAACTATCATTAGAAAAAGGAAAGGTAAAACTAAACGAAATTTGAGTATTTCAGATAGAAAATCAACGGCAGATTCATATGATAGTTCTCGGCAGTACTCCACAATGGGATCATCTCATTCAACTGGTCGGTCATCTATCACAAGGAATTCAACAACAACGTTTGAATCGCCAACACCGGAAATAACGGAACCAAGGAGATCTGAAAGGGTTAGAAAACCCCCAGAAAGGTATGGTACCTGGGTATCTCCCCAACAAACTCAGGTCTGGTAAATATGACAAGGAGAGAATGTCACAGGTAGATTAGTGGAATTCTGCAGACAGAATAGTGAAATTCTGCAGACAGAATCGCATATAGTGTTGTATTTTAATTACATATTTTCCTGAATATTTGTTTTTAATTTTGTAGTATAAGTAGAATGTGGTATGATTATTTTAGTGTTGATAAGATGATTTAGTTAGATTTTGTCGAAAGAATATGTCATAGACGGTAGAACATGATATTATTCTAATATGAATGATATATATTTTAAATATTTAGTAACAGTATTAAGTTATATGATTTGGAGAGGTTATGATTCTTTTCAGTATTCTCCCTTAAAAAATGTCAGGAGACATTTTATTTAAGTGGGGGAGAATGTCACAGGGCTACAATTGAGTATAATTTAGTATTTAGTAATTCATTTATTTACTCATTCATTCATCCATACATTTCATTATTAACTCATTCATAGTTTACTCGTGTTTGAGTGGTATTCGTGTTCTGTCACGTGATTGTGTTATTTTGGGTTGTGATTTACCAAATACGGTAATAGCTACTGTATGTCTATATTTGGTAGTGTAAAAACAGGTTTTCATGGGTGTGTATGGTCAGTGCGCAAGTGTGAGTGATAACACTTAATTTATAATGCTTTGCACCATGATTTTAGAACTTAACTCGTTTGCCAGCAGACAGCGACAGTTTTACAACTGGTCTGATTTAATAGTTTGAGATTGTCACTAGTTTCAAACTATTACTATTAAGTTTTACTGAAGGCGAATTTGGTCACCTTCTTATCATCATTATTATTCACGAATGCCATAATAAAGTAATGTTGGAAACTGGACCATCCTTTTATTTATTTATTTTGTACGAGGAATAACGACCCCGTGACACTTAGACAAAGTTGTTTACTTCGAGATAGCTATAAGAGACATATAGAAATGGTTCTTACCTT
Organism: Magallana angulata; assembly: GCF_025612915.1. Classification (NCBI taxonomy): domain Eukaryota; kingdom Metazoa; phylum Mollusca; class Bivalvia; order Ostreida; family Ostreidae; genus Magallana; species Magallana angulata. The sequence goes on along the minus strand of NC_069119.1, from coordinate 37,586,636 downwards.
ATTCTGTTTTGACTTCGCTTAGTCCTGGTCACGGGCACCAAGAAAGTTCATGTAAGCCTTCCGTCTTACGGATCCAATTGAGGGTCAGCTCAAACTTAGTGATGACAAGTCCAGTATTTCTTTCTCAAGCGGTTTTATTAAGCGTGATCGTATAGCTACAATTACATCAGCTAATAGCAGCCCAAATCAGGAGTCTGCACAATCTTATTTCATATGGGTTTATATAAGGTTTTACTTATGATGGACAGTTTTGACTAGTTCGGCCCATATACGACGATCATGAGTGAACATTTAGTGTTCAAAATTAAGATTAATATTTTATTTCTAAATAAAGTAACAAAAAGGCCAAACTGCCAATCAAAGAGTCTGGATGCAGGATGTGAGTCTCCGAGTCCTGGGTCTCGGAGTACCCCACCTAGTATGAGGCATCACTTACTCACAATACGTTCATTCATACACGGCATTAAAGGTTACAAAGGTTAATATATAGAATACACAATACATGACTCAATATAGAATACTAGAGCTATCGTTGCAGACACAGAATCGCCAAATATGTCACATGTTGTTAAACTCTCAATTTGGATATTATTCTGCCCGTATTATGCACCTGGTTTCATAACATCATTTAGGAATACTACGCATTGCTACAAGAGTCACAGAGTTCATTCTGTCAATTATCATTAACACCATTCAGTGCGCAGCATCTAGGTACACATAAATATCATAGTGACCATTATGTAATACTAGCAATTCAAGGTCATAGCATGGCTATCTGTTTACATACAGTCAAGAGGATATAGCAGTGACAAAGACCGGGGTTTGCTTTATACTGATAAAAATGATATAGCTGTGAACATAGTGAAGAATAAAATGACAGAGATGCATAAGTGAGAAAAGGAACTTGGGGATCCCGTGCAGTGGTGGTGGTCATCAGGACGGAAAACTTCGGTTTACCTTCACTGGTCCCCCCTCTACTACGAAGGGGTCATTAGTTCCACGTGTCATCATACAGACAACCAGAGACGGATTTCGATAGCATGTGGTAACATATTCCTTGTCCACATTCTGGATCATCTGCGATTTATAGAGTCTGTCGGGGTCACGTGTTGACACTCGAGGCCATATATTTGTGACAGAGAGATTTGCAAATAAAGGGAAGAAAATGCAGTATTTCATGTTAATAAATTGGCACAGAAACTTGTCTAAAACTTGACAGAGTGACTCTGTGTGTGAGTCAATATATATTTATAATACCATTTCACTGACTGCATTTGTAAGAAATGTAAATAAACGTATATATATAATATTGTTATCGGTAATGTTAAAGGGAACCTTAATTTAAAAGTTACACGTAGTGTGGCTACCAATAAGGTACATGTACTGTAAATACTTAAAATCAGATTTCAAAATTGCAATTTTTAATCTAGTTTTATGTAGCTGATGTAATGAAGGAAAAGTATAATAAACCGTATGTAACATATCGCTACAAGTTTCCTGACTGGAAAAGTCTGGATGATATTTTTATAAACTTGCAAAAATAAATCTAAGCAAGAAATACTATAATCCGACCATCAACCAAACTAAAGTTTTCTATAACTAAAGCAGCGACAAATAATGATACATGTATTTTGTTACACCCGCAAAATAATGTCAAAGCAGTGCAGTACATCGACAGATTGCTAGTTAGCAGTCTGTGATTAACACTATCAGTGAGCGGCCGGGTTTAGGGGAGAGGACCTGTCCGTTAAGGGTAGAAAAGTCTAGTAGTTTATCCTGGAAGTTATCTGTGTATAGCTATGCGGGAGCAGAATTGTTCGTAGAGTGATATGCTACAATGTAGTTTTCTTACCAGAATATTCTGAATCTTCAAACTGGGAATGAAGCAATGAGGTATCGTACAACGTCATAACTCCAGATCAGAAAGAAAAAAGTCGAAATTCAATAAAACATACGTTATCTCTGCTTAAGAATATATCCTTTATACATTTTCGTTTTTTTTTCTCTTGATCATTTTTACATGTGGTCAAGCATCCACTCAGTGATCATGGAATTCTCTCTGAGTATTACAACAAAGACAATTATTCGACCCTGCAGGCTATACCTAATATTCAAAAACAGAAAGGTCTAGTCTCCGGCTGTCCGAATGAATAACAGTCTTTTTTTATCTACTTCAATATATTCTTCAAAGAATAACACTACCCTATCAATACGAAGATAGAGTTCGTGTAGCAGTAGCGTTGAATGACCACAATAGCTTTCCAGATTAGGTTTCGATTTCTGTTCTCTTCTGCCCCCTAATGGGTAGATGGGATGATACTTTGTATTCTATTGGTATTTGGTTCAATCGAATTTTTCTTAACTTTGTAATAATATTTTGTGATAACACATTTAATCATTTATGTTGTTTGCCACGGGTCATTTTGCCAAAAAAATTCTTTATACGATTTGTAAAGAAATAAAACCCGAGCTGTGTTTGTATAATAATAATAATGGAGTACTACCTCTATATCTGTTGTGTAATTTGAATTCCAAAACAAACAAGTAAACTTCTTCATACATAAACTAAATAAAAGTTTTAAATGTTGAGGTTAAACCTTTTCTAGGTCCCTTTAATTGTCAATTTTGCTACTAGTTTGATTCGATCTCATTCGTTGTTTTGCATGGATTGGTTGATTAAATTTTAACTTTATAGCTGGAAATTTATAAATCTGTTCTACACAAGTGTATTCAACACATACATGTACCCGATGTTTCTTTGAAAATATTTACTTAAGCGTTAAAACATAAGGCGAAAGCACAGCAGATGAATATGCCTCGGGGTAAACAAGACTGAGGTAATTACATCTGTCTTAACTAGCGCCACAATCGTACCAAATGAACAAATGGTTCTTTAAACAATAAATGCATGCACATTTTCAATATAATTTCATCCGTGCACAAAAAACTCACTCTAAAAGTTTTCTTTTAAGACAATTAATATAAATTCTCCTCCTAATCTGCAGCATGCAGAAGTTTGGCTTCTGCTTAAACAAGTCAAAAGGACAGCAGTTGTATGGGCGATTCAACAAAACAAAACAAACCCCAATTGTGTCCTCGACATCTGCAAGGTGATTTCTGGGTCTTCTTTCAACTTCTTAAATAGATGTATAAGTGGATCTTTCCAAACATAGAACAATCTGTTTCTGGCAAAATTGTATGTTTCAATGCAGATTATTTTGTTTCTACAATTGCATGAGTTGTTAAAGAAAGGCATCGACTGTTTGTTACAGAGTTCTTCAATCTTGTCTACATTAAAGATGTCTTGTACAATCCTAGACTTTCCATTTGCACAAATAAAAATGTAATGTTGTGGTAAGTTGACAATGATGCAGAACTTGTCGACAGATTTAAGTTGGCTCCTGAGGACATATTTGTCTTTATCAGAGTCCTCCAGACAATATAACATTTGATATATTCATCCTGGACCCGCTATCAAGTGTTCACCTTATAAACCATTACAGTTTTTACCATCCAGTGTACTGCTTTCCTGCTTCACAATATGTCTTCTAGTATAGTCGTCGACAAACAGCTGAACAGTTTCGATAAAATATCGTGCCATATGCTGAAATTGGCAGTTAGGTTCGGTTGTATTTCTTACTTGTTGTATATAGTAAAAAATATTACAAAACACTTAGATACAGGGAAGCAGCATCTGTTATAGAAGTGGCTACGATCGTGTAAGCAAACCCATCTTTGATGTTTTTGTATGTAATGTAATGTAATGTAATTGTATGATATGTAACATAGAGAGCTATACCGAGGCTGTACAGAGCTATACAGTGAAGGCAAGCTGTAGCGGAAATATCCGACTTTAAACAATAAATTCGGTTAAATCAGTAAAATAACTCCAAAACAACAGTCTGCTCTAAAGATTAATTTTTTTATTTATCCCAGTGTTTATGGTGTTACATTTTCTTGAGTTCTGGTGTAGTAGACACATTGATAAAAATTCTTTCACAAGCAGATGAATGCAGATGATGACACAAAGGCATCTCTTGGGAGATCCTTGGAATTTGTTAACATATAACAAGGAACTTTCAGTTTGCTCTATACTCTTACCAACAGTCATTTACAAATATTCGATTTAACAAAATACAAACAGCTACGGGGATAGGAATACACGAGTTAGTAGAGACGTTTCCATACCAGAAATAAAAGAGGTTTCAACTAAAAAAAAATTGCCCCTGTAAGAACGTCATCGACATCGACAGGCAAACTCAATATGCATGTTAATAAAATATGTTAAACTGAATGAAAATAATTATAAAAAGAAAAAGCAATGTGAAAACCTCCATCACTTTAGTCCCTGAATACTACAGATTTTATAATGATATCAATATTTATACATTTTTTGTAACGTGAATCATTGATTTACATATCCCCACCTTACATCATTAATTATGAAGACTTGCATACAGTTTAAGGTATCTTATTTAAGGTTTTTATGTATGCCCTTTCGTTGGATAATGGCTGTTTTTATTTGAAAATGGCGGTAATAAACATTCAGACATATTTATTTAATTAAAATATATATATATATTACGTCACATATTTATATTAAGGGTCATAAAAATTAAATATATGTCTTGAAATACATATATTAAGTTATATTTAAGCTGGGTTAAAACACGTGACAAATGGCTAGGCTTGGTGAATCTTCATCGCGCACAGGATGAATGACCATCTTTAAGTTATCCTTAACGATAGCTTAAAGGTGCTTAAAGATAGCTTAAAGATGATCATTAAGCCACCTTTAAGCTATATGTGTGTTGCTTAAAGGTGACTTAAAGAGAGCGTAAAGATGGCTTAAAGGCAGCTTAAAGACTATCTTTAAGCCACCTTTAAGCCACCTTCTAGAACAACTTATAGGTCCTTAATGTCCAAACTTCTTTAAGCCACCTTTAAGTCCCCTTTAAGCCACCTTTAAACCACCTTTACGTCAATAAAAAAAATGATTCAATATTGTGCTTAATTTACCAACAAATTGTATTAACTTTATGACAGAAAGGGTATTAAAAACGGTTTTTGCTCGAGAAAATAAAATTTAAAAACTTCAAAACGCCAACGATGAGGATTGAACCCGGGAGCCTTCGTTTACAAGCAACTCCTCAATACCTCTGTGCCACGGCATTTTATCTTTTAAAAGGTTTTTATATCCTATTGAATCAATGTATTGAGTGTGTATTTTTTACTTGAAAATATTTTGACGTCCATTCAGATTGTAGTAATCAATTATATCTAATTTATAAATAACATGCATGCATTTAGAGTGAAATACGGAACTTGGCCTTCAGTGAAAAAATAAAATTATACCTAAATGGAAAATGTTAGACTTACTAGTACTTAGTTAATAAATTCAGACCGGGTAGGTATACGTTCACCTAATTCCTCGCTAAATAAAATGCAAGGAAGGAAATAAAACTATTTTTTTAAATGCATTGAAACTAATAGGTATTACTTCTACGCAATTTCACGGTTTTCATGATCACGGCGCCGTTCTAGCATGAAATTTTTTAATAATATTGATTATTATACATTTACAACAGATCTAGAATAACAAATTAAATGATATAGGCTATGTTTATATATTTAATTGTTACATAATTTTTAAACTATCTATTCTATAACAAATAATATAACCAATTACCGGTGACGTATTTACCACATGTGGCAATTGCAAATGATGTATACATATACTTGTACATATAATTGTATGATGTACCAGGCCGGGTATGTGACATATATACCCTTATACATATATTTGAATAATTAACCCCTATTTATGATTACCGCCTTTACCGGTACATTAATTAATTAGCCTCTTGATTTTACTATAACATACATGTATCTTTAATTTGTAGACGTAACATTTTTAAAACCCAGAGTTAGAAAATGATACTTTGAAAATGTATTACAAATATAAAGAAACTTTTATTCACTAGACTTATTGTATACACGTAAATACCAAGACTTCAACGCCTTTAGAAACCATGAGGTGCACCTGGGCACACGACACTCCTGTTGTGTATATCTTGTATATTCTGTGTTAGTTCCAGGGATTTTCTTACGTTGGACAAACAATAGGCTCTAATTAGATATAAAAAAAAAAACGAACAAAAATATGTCTAGACAAACAAAGCAGTAATATCCTACCCGATATAATACAAAGGCATTTCGGGTAATTTCATTTTTAACCTGTGTCTAGTAGATCTAGAATTAGACCTAGAAATAATTAAAATTGAAAAAAATAAATACATATCTTAAACTGATTATTACATTAAAACATGCATATTTCGTTCATTTTCTGATTTTGTTTAATAACATACTTTATCATAATTCCATGCACAGATTTAGATATAGAGACTGTGCTCACCCTACAATAATTTTGAAACTAAAAAGAAAAAAAGAAAGAATTTTATAACGGCAATCTGTGTTCAATGGAGTGGTGTTGATGATAGCGATCTGTGTTCATTGGAGCGACAATTAAAACCGGCTGGATCAACCCCCACTACTGAATTCAAAATCCACTGATATTCCCAAAAATTGACTGACATTGTCTGACATCTAGTGTATAACCACTGTACCCTACTGTAAATCCACTGTACACCCACTGTACAGAGCTACTGTACCACACTGTATCCCACTGTACCCCACTGTACAGAGCCACTGTACTCCACTGTACTCCACTGGACAGCACAGTACCTACCCACTGACCAGCACTGTACCTCACTGTACCACCACTGTACGGGGCACTGACCAGCACTGTACCCCACTGTACACCACTGTACAGGGTACTGACAAATACTGTACACCACTGTAACCCACTGTACCTAGTATGTTTTTATAAGTTATCATGTTTAAACAATGAATTGAATATCTACTTTATTTGAGACCAAAATCTGGATTTGTTTTGATCCTTTCATATTGCTTACAAGAGAGAAAATGGGCTTCTATTTCTTTAAGTTCATATATAATTACATGCGCGGTCAGAAGTCTTTCCAGGGAAAAGGCGGGGATACTTGCTTTCTGGGGGAGCTTAGACAAATTTTGGATAGTTGTACTATGTAAGTTTAAAAAAAAATGAAATTATCATCTGACCCCCCCCCCCCCATCCTCCGATCCACGCATGTATTTATCTAAAAACTCGGAATCCAATTATCATACAAAATATAGCAACTTATTCAATAAAAAGGGGAAAATATTTTTATATATTTCAAAATTAATGTTTTAGTAACTAAATATCAGATTCTAGTTGTCATGATTTTTTTTTACAATGAATTTCATTTAATCAATATTGTCAAATAAATATTAGTATATATGTTACATTAAAGTTTTAAAATTAAGAGAATTTAAAACTATGAATAACAATTTATAGATAGTTTTAAATTATCTGAATTTTAAAACTTTAATGTAACATATATGTGGAGGAGGGACAACTTTTTAACGATAAAAAAAAATCCACCATATTGCTCAACATACTGACTTTTTTTCAAAAGAGAGAAGATAACTGGTCTGGACTTTAAAATGTCTTTGAAGTTTTACTTCACAGGAAGATCAGCGAGTCAGTATCTGTGTATAGTATACATACTTTCAGTAGATCAAAAGGTGTGAATGTCCCAATATTCAACCTTGTAAATTGTCCGTCTGACACCTTGTTCAAGATATTATGTAATTCCCTTATAAGGGTATTTGTGGTCTTTTGATTATTAAATCCATTTGAAATATATTTTTTTAAAAACAAAACATGTATGAATAAACGAAATACTCTTTATATTAATCATTTTAGATGCGTTTTTTTTTATTATTTAAATCAAGTCGGATATTAAACATGTTAAACATTTATAAATCCTCACCCCCCCCCCCCCACCAGTTGCTGATATCAAAATAAGTATTGTGTTAAATTAAAAATGAAATATGGTGATAACGAACAGTGTTCAAATAATATTTCACCCTATTACGGTACTTTTAAATATATACTATTGAAATTAAACACTGTTCATTATCAACACATGTAATACATCTGCATGTATCTTCTCTTGCACAGCTAAGAACGTTGGCATAATATACATGTAGTAACAGTTATAATAAGAAAAAATATACCCCCTCCTTCCCTCCCTCTCCCCCCTCTCTCTCTCTCTCTCCCTCTCTTTCTCTCTCTCTCATGTTGTAACTATTCTCCTCCAAAGTCAGGAAGGCATACATAAGCCCCCCCCCCCCCCGCGCAATATTTTTGCTGCATCACAATTTAATTTTAGCATCTCTTCAATTATAAGCGACACCTTCATTAATAGTCAAACATGTTTATTTTCTCTTTCCTTAATAAATGAATTGTGTAAGGGTCGGATAAATGAGAAAAATAGTTTTATTATTCAGTAATTGAAAATACGCAATTATTTTTTGAATCATGTTGAATGTATATATGACTTAATAAATTTTACGACGATGAATGAGCATGCAGCCCAAAACATGCATACACAATTTTTTTTTCTAAAACAAACTTTTAGCTATTAAAGCTGTATTTACTGATTATACACGCAATTGGAACTTGTTGCACGAAAACGTCACGCCATGGAAAACGAACTCCATTAGTTGTCATCGTATAATGTACGAAAGCCGAGAAGGATCATTCGAGATTCGAGATTCAAAATACGAGATTCGAAATACGAGATTCGAGATTCGAAATTCGAGATTCAATATCTAAATTAATCAATCAAATCATGGATCTGAAACCTGTATCGTAGCAACATCAAACTGTTCTAAATAAAGATCATTCGTACATGCTCTTTCCTACAAAAAAATGTCTTAATAGCTATTAATAAATGCTATGTTCACTTCTCCCTACCTAACTAAATAATTATGTGTATTTACTTTAACAAAGAATATCTAAGTAGACTAGTAATAATGCAGTGTGCTTCGCGGATCTAAGTGATTTTGTTTGCCCTGGTGGATTTCCACCTGATGCGTTTGAACCCTGGGGTATTTCACCACCAGTAATAGTTTAAAACCCGGGTTTATTCATCCCTTTTGTGTAAAAATGCGGTTATGGTAGAGAACTTCATAAGCGTAGCTAATTTTTGCTCTAGGGGGTCCTAGGCCAATTTTAAAAAATTTTACTATGTAAATTTAATAAGCTCCAATTTTCCCTAGGAGGGGGTCCAGATCCCCTGACCCCCTCCTTTCTAGATCCCCGCATGAAGATTAGTACATGTATCTAAATAATCTAAATATAAATAATCTGCCCTGTTTCACTAATAAATATAAGCATTACATATCGTTTTTATGTATGCATACAGTGATACACTACGTAATAGTACTATGATTATAAACAAATCATTGAGATATCACATCATACGGAATTATTAATAAATACAATTTGTTTTCCTTTTCCTCAGTAAACAACTTATTATGAGTCTTACTTTTGGAATTGTTTTCAATATAGAAGGATACCTACTCTCTACAATTTAAGGTAGGGATGATAGGGTGCCAATTTGTTCACATTGCCGATTTCTTGTGCTGAGAACAGTAAAACTTTTTAAAAATTTGATTGTGCATGAATATTTCAAAATTAATTGTTTGTACATGTATTTTGTTATAATTCATTCATTGATATATCAACAAGAAAGAATAAAAGCATATGTTTCACAGCCAAGTTAAGTTTCTCTGTAGTTTCCTACCCCCCCCCCCCCCCCGCCGCACCAAAATTGACAATCATTACATATAAGTCATACAAATGTTTACTTTTTTTGTAAGTAAATCTCTAAAGATGTAAATAAGCACTGCAAACAAAGATGTGTGTATTTAATATACTACTACATTACACTTAACCAGATAAAATGTAATCAGGATGAAGCTACAAGGGGTGAGTGGTGCAAATTTACCAATTTGTCGCCATACACACAGAACACCAAATAAAGAAACTGTGAGTGGTGTGTGGAATGCATAAAAGATGGCGGCAAATTATCTCAAATAATCAGTGCAAAAACCAACAAATAGACTGTTATTTGTTACATATCCTGCAAAAACATTGATAAAAAATGTTATCGTCCCATAACATAGCCGATTAAGTTAATGTGTACATATGGTCAACGTACATGTAATTCTAATATACAAGAAGGCTGACGTATCAGGCGGGGATCCAGAAAATTAAATTTCAAAAATGATCGGTTGAATTACATTAAATGCTTTGAAAATTGTTTTAACCTATGGCACGGGTCAAAATGCATGATAGAAGCTATGTACAGTGTAATTGAAAACTTTCATTTTATATCAATATGTAGTATTACCTATTATAACAAATGAGAGTATAGCACAACTGCCACAAGCAATACATGTCCTTTACCGGCACCACCTCCCTCCCCATAAAAAATGAAACAATTGTCGTTTTATTTGCTAAAATGTGTGTGGTTCAAGATTTTTCTAAAGGACATACCCAATTAGAATTGAAAAAGTGTCGTACGTTTAAAACTATTTTTATCAAATTTTTTAGATTTATTTGGTTATATTTTGGTCCATTTGGGTAAATAGATGCACCAGCGCAGCTCTTATTTATATATAATCAGGCCATAAATTCAAAATATTTTCAAAAATTAATAGCTTTAAATTTAAAATAAATAGCTTAAAGTGGATGAAAAAAGGAAAGCAAGTCGAACTCGATGAGTGCTAATACCTGTGTTGAATGAATGGTACAGTAGGATATGCGCAAAAAAGTCCCGTCTTCTCTTTCCTACCCTATATTTATTGCAATATTAAATCCGATTATAAGAGTCAAATTAAAAATCAAGTACGGATATGTACATGTTTATCAAAAGTAAAACTACTCATAATTTATCTACAGTGCATCGTTATGGAGCTACATAGAAAGTTTTATATTAATTTGCTGAGCCAAATAAAAAAAAGCTGGAAAACGAAGAGAAAACAAAATGGGGACAGAATAACTGGCAAACTAATTAGGACTATATAGCCCCCCCCCCCCCCTCTTGAAATGTATATACTGAAAACAGATTATTGGAGTACAACATCCGCACACAATTTAAAGAAAATTTCATGTTTTTTTTATCATTTTCGCTAGCTAATGTAAGACATCAAAAATACCCTAAACCCCCTCACGGAAAAGGAAATGCTAGGTGATGAGAGAGAGAGAGAGAGAGAGAGAGAGAGAGAGAGAGAGAGAGAGAGAGAGAGAAGAGAGAGAGAGAGAGAGAGAGAGAGAGAGAGAGAGAGAGAGAGAGAGAGTCGATGTAAATCACAGGTGCGCTAACACCGTTTAAAATTAAAGCTTGCTAGTTGGTCTGCCCTACCCTAGCTACCTCCTCTCTTTTCTCCTTTTAGAGGCTTAATTATTGTCTATATATGCTTGTAACAAATCAAATCAATTTCAAATTCTAAATCAAAACTGAATTTGACACTACAAAACTCTCTCTGTGTCTGTCTGTCTGTCTGTCTGTCTCTCTCTCTCTCTCTCTCTCTCTCTCTCTCTCTCTCCTCTCTCTCTCTCTCTCTCTCTCTCTCTCTCTCTCATATCGACAATGGCATTGCCATACCCTACAATACACTATTCTTATCTCGATTTTTGTCTTTGAGGTTGTAAATCATTATATCTTCTATGGTTTTAAAACTTTATCATAACCTATATTTTGACATGTCGATTATTTCATTGAGTTTTGTACATTTAGATTAAACAGATCTTTCTTCGCGAGCCGATTTTTACACAGTTGGGGCGAATACACTTCGGGTTAAAATTGTTCGGGGGGAAATACATACAGGGCAAACAAAACCACTTAGATTCGCAAAGCCAACAGTGTTATTTCTAATTTAATTGTTTATACTGTGTGGGGTTAATTCATCAATGTTAATTTAACCATTTTATAACCACTATATAAGAGCTATTAAGACATTTATTTGTAGGAAAGAGCATGTACGAATGATCTTTATTTAGAACAGTTTTGATGTTGCTAGGATACAGGTTTCAGATCCATGATTTGATTGGTTAATTTAGATATTGAATCTCGAATTTCGAATCTCGAATCTCGAATCTCGTATTTCGAATCTCGTATTTTGAATCTCGAATCTCGTATGATCCTTCCCGGCTTTCGTATATAATGGCTGCCTTTACATTCAAGTGAATAATTTTACTGATTGTATGGTTTTCTTATACAATTATATTTGTTAAAATTAACGTCTTAAACAATGTCAAGTGCTAAACACAATGAACTGACTTAAATCTTTAAAGCAGAGTTAGTTTACTGAATTTTTTTAATTGTGCTTTACACACGTGCTCGGACGACATTTCCGTATAAAATCGCTTCGTATGGTCATTAAAACAAAAAAGATATTCAAACTATTACGATTTCTGACTAATTATTTATATCTTGTGTAATATTTGTTTCCTGTGTATAATATTGTACCGTGATTAGCAGCGTTCACGATCGCAGGTAGACTTCAAGCCCCGGAGGCTTTCACACCTCTAGAAATTAAGCCCCGCCCTCACCTGAGAATTACCACCCGGTAAAAAGTTCGGCCTTTAAAACGATCTTTCGTTTTTTCTTCTGTTTTTTTCTTCATTTACTGAAACCAGTATATTGTATCATAGCAAACATTTCAAATCTTCTATAAAATCTCTCTCTCTCTCTCTCTCTCTCTCTCTCTCTCTCTCTCCTCTCTCTCTCTCTCTCTCTCCATGCTAACGTATTTTAGTATTTAAATAAAGTACTACGGTAACATGATCGTATGGTTTGTGCCAAATCTTCTATAAAATTCTCTCTCTCTCTCTCTCTCTCTCTCTCTCTCTCTCTCTCTCCATGCTGACATACGAATATTTTAGTATTTAAATAAAGTACTACCGGTAACATGTAGTAATGTTGACAGCGGCTAAATCTACATATTGGCATTAAAAAAAAATTAAGTATGTATTTATCTTTAGTTTCGGGATAATGTCCATGGATTCAAATAATTTGAAGTTCGTTATTCAATGATTGTCTTAAAAATTCTTAATGATTGAAAGTCAACGCTAAAATTAATATTTTTATATCGACAGTGTACTGTCTCCTTCTTTGTGTATGTCTACAGAAAAAAATCTTTTGTCTATCTGGGAACAACGAAAAACCGGAACTAACAAAGGCTCAGACTATACACACGGCCGGGTGACTGTGTCAATGTGTGAAAATTGACCACCTGGTGTATAGGTGTTGGGGCCTAGGAATAAAGAGAGGTAAACGTCGGGGAAATACACTGTTAAAACAAAAAATCTGAATTTTCACTTTTGATTAAAAAAAATCATTATGGTTGCCGGGTGCATTGGGATCATAATCATTTTAAATCTGTCTTAAAAGATTATTATAATTTACTTACATGTAGGACTAGTTTCATGTAATGTTTGCACAAAAGTGGGATTTATTATATCTTTTTAATAGTGATTATACATCGAGGTCAAAATTTAAAAAAATGCATTAACTTTTATAACCGATTGCTGAACATGAATCGTTTCGACATAACACAGTACTGCAAGGGGTATCAAGTGGATTCGGGAAGAAAAAGGAGGGGAGTGATATTATCCATATAATTACATTTCATTTTTCGACTTTAAGTTTGCAGATATTTTTCTAAAACCACGGAGTTGGTTGGCAAAAATAAACGTAAGACATAAAGAAAAATAACCGATTTGTAAAAGAAGCAGATTAATAGACAATCAATTTCTTATTATTCTAATCGATTTCTTATAAATGGATCTATCTCTCTCTCTCTCTCTCTCTCTCTCTCTCTCTCTCTCTCTCTCTCTCTCTCTCTCTCTCTCTCTCTCTCACATTATACAAAAAAGTGTGTAGCGTAGGACATTTTATATATCTTATTACTTAAACATTTAAAAGTAAATCATATATTAAGAAAACTGTACAGCTACGCATATTACAACATGTTACAAACTTTTAAATCCTTCCTTTTATTTCTTGCTGAAATTAATGATACAGTTAATTACCGCTTAATATGTCACTGATTATGTTTAAAATTTATAATGTATTCTGCAGTAGGTGTTATTTTGTAAAATTAAAATCCGACATTTGCAATGTATATTTAATTTTTTTAATCAAAAGAAATCAATTAACAAATGAGCTAGAAACTCGCACGCTATCTTCAAAATGTACCTGTGTAGTCAAGCGGGCAGTCATGATATTTGGACATGTGTACAAAAAAAAAAACAAGCATGGATATATTTTGTGGATTCTGTGTTTAATTGACTGTTTTAGTGGCTAAAACACAGCTTATGAGGCACAGAGAATTAACAATCCGATCATTTAAACGAGGGCTTGTCATATATCATCAATAAGAAATGATTATGTAGCCTTGCTGGTGGGGGGGGGGGGATATCATCAATAAGAAATGATTATGTAGCCTTGCTGGTGGGGGGGGGGATATCATCAATAAGAAATGATTATGTAGCATTGCTGGTGGGGGGGGGGGGGGGGGGGGGGGGGAGGGGTATTTTCGAATGACTGGCAGAATGAACATAATGACATGTACTTTTTTAATAATTAGATTCAACATGTAAAATTCAATACTTTCACCTTATAGCTAGGGAAATTATCATAATTTTATGATCGTAACATTCAATAACAATACACATTTATTAATAAAGAAAATGTATTAAATAAATTTAACGACCTGTTGCATTCTTCTGTCAAGATATCTGTATACATAATGATAATGCTACATGTATTTACCAGGTACAGCATAATAAAAATAAATATCGAAAAAAAAAATATACTGAAGATTCAAAAATCTTATTTTTTTCTCAAATTAATAGTACAGTGCCGTACAGTGGGGTACAGTGCTGGTCAGTGCCCGGTACAGTGGCGTACAGTGGGGTACAGTGCTGGTCAGTGCCCTGTACAGTGGCGAACAGTGGGGTACAGTGGAAGTCAGTAGGACTGTACAGTGGTGTACAGTGGGATACAGTGCTGTTCAGTAGAAATGTACAGTGGGGTACAGTGGGGTACAGTGGAAGTCAGTGAAATGTACAGTGAGGTACAGTCAATGTACAGTGGATGTCAGACAATGGAAGTCAATATTTGGGAATATCAGCGGATTTTGAATTCAGTAGTGCCCCTTTATTAAAAATTATATCATCATTCGGATCATCCCCTCCCATCCCTATAAAAGAGCTTTTGTATTTAATTTATGTATTCAAAATGAATCTGTTCAGCTTGATCAAACTTGACTTAAAGGGAACTTAAAAATGGTGTAAAGACAACTTAAAGGGAGCGTAAATGCCACGTAACGATGCTTAACGGTGGCTCAAGGATGGCATAAAGGTGACTTAAATAAGTTTGGACATTAATGACCTACATGTATAAGCTCAGCTTAAATGTGACTTGAAGGTGGCTTAAAGATTGTTTATCCTTTAAGCTACATGTACCTTTACGTCACCTTTAAGTCACCTTTAAGGACTTGCTTAAAGATTGTTATTCGCCCTGTGACGTTTTCGACCCCATATTAAATATAGTTTGTAATTCAGATTGTGTATTGTTATTCTACGATATAATATCAATTTTACGTCTCAACGAGTCATTTTATACGCTTTCACTGAATAGATGTAACTGCAGTTGAAACACACAATTTGTGAAAAAATAAACACTTTATCATCTTCCCATGTTCTTGTTGATTTATTTTTGAAATAGTGATTTCAATCTGAGATGTTTGAAACATATCAAGCAAGATCATGAAATACTATGGATTATTCATTTCTCATCTTGATATATAATTATAGTAGAAATATAAAAAAATGAATATTGTACTTGTATGTTTTCAATATTCAATTATTGAATTACTTCAGTTGATAGTTGGAATATTAAGAGAACACGAAAAACCATTCTCACATTATTGACTTCTTGAATCAATAATTATGAAGAAAAAGAAAACAAAATAGATCAGTCTCAATCTGATATCTACATTTATTCAAAGGAAGAGATATTCAATTGACCCATATTGCACAAAATGTAGAATGTAACCGCTCAAATTCGAGAGCATTTTTATTAGGGCTGGATGGTCGTGATAACTTTTTAAGACAGTCTTATCTGTAAAAATGAAATCCAATTTGATGGGGCATATTGGAAATGTTTTGTCTTTATGCGAGAAATCGTTCACCTTCTTTCCAAATTAGGAACTGCTTGGGTATAGGTACCTTCGTTCAAACGCTTAAATATCTCCCAAAATCTCTGACTAGGGCTTGCATTTGAAAAACTTGATGATATTACGGACACGTAATGTGAATTAAACGTTAAAAATTGATTTTGACTATGGATGTTGAACCTGTTTTTTATATTTACAATTTGTGTGGGTTTGTTTGCTTTATCCAATTTAAAAAAAAAAAATTGAACACTTAATTAAAAAAAAATAAGAAGCAACTGGATTGATGTGGTAGAATTGTGAGTGGGGATAAACATCTAACAATAATTATATGTGGATTAAAAAATTGGTATTTTAAAATTATATAATATTACATGTATATTATATTACATGTGCATAAAAATACAAACTTTTACAGCCACTAACTGTTTGTCACACATACAGTATATGACACACGCCCTCACCGTCGTAATTTGTTATAGACATATAGAATATCACACTTTTGTTTGATCTCGGCCCTGGTATCAGCCCGAGCGGTTGGTATCGGCCCAAGCCCGAAGGTCGCGGGCCGATACCATCCGAGGGCTGATATCAGGGACGAGATCAAAACAAAAGTGTGATGTTGTTGCTTATCATATATCTAAAATCAAAGACTTTAATTCAAATTTAAATTCCAAATAAGAAATATAATTTATCATGAAGAAGCTATAGTTTTTTTCGGATTTACAAGACTTGTTCGTTTTATTTCTTTTTATATGTGTTAAAATTGTAAGAGTTGTCGGACTTTGTTGACATACCATCGTCATTTGAAATACAGTAGAAGGAAGTCTGTCGTCTGAAATGAAGCATTATTTTTATAGAATTCAAAATATTGCGAGAGAAACTTCCCTCCTACGCAGCTTCGTTATGAGTCAAATTCTTTCACTGGGATTTCGTAAGTTTCCGTCAGATTCCATTCATAAAGATCCATACTGTTATAGCAATTAGAAAGTTGTTTGAGCCCCTGAACGTTCATAAGCGCGTCCATTACTTTAACCCATTAATTTTTACAGTCTAATCTCTGGTTTTCCAAAATTAAGTCTCGTTCCATCCTTCTCTATATCCTCCATAATTTAAACGTTGATTGATATTAAATAAAGCGTGCTATTGTTCTAAATACACAACCGTTGTGTAGGTTACCTCCCCTTACTTAGATACACATCACTCTTTGGCGCTATTTTTGAATTATTATTTTTCAATTTTCGGTAATGAATAAAAATATTCAGATGTGTAAGGTGATGCTTTGTATTATTTATTTGTTATTCTATCGTTATTTTACAAAGTAGTCTAATTTAAAGCAAAGATATTTAGGAATAAGTGATTTTAAATTTGAGGGCAATACACCCCCTTGACGACGGGCTGAGACAGAGAAATATCAGCCCCGAAGGCGATACAGCACTAGTTTCCGATTGCTGTCTCACCTAGTCCAAAACACGTGTATCAGGGCTTATACACTATTAGGTATATGATATGAATATTATATAGCCTTTATGATAAAAAAAAAATCTACTGATTTTGTAGTAAAGAAGAAAGCGCTTTTCTTCACAAATGATTAGATCGGGAGTGCCTACATTAGATGATTCTCTAATTAATACATTCACTATCTTCGTGATTATTTAATTTTTATCAATGCACGTTGTCATCCTGATAATAAAAATCCCCAATGACTTGGAAATTTATTAATGCTGTTATGGAATAGATTATAGAAAATGATGGGAAGTTTCATGAAAGATAATTTCAGAATAGTTGCTGATCAATACTTTACGTATACAGTCATTATATCACATGTTTTGTAGTTTATCGCCAAAACTTGTACATTAATTGTATAGGTATATGAAAATAAAAAGAGAAGACACCTGCCTTATTAAGTAGATTACCTCCGTAAATCCATTACTGATTCCACGTGTACATGAATAAATCACGTGGTGGCAACGTTAGATCAGGAAGTGAAAATATAGAACAAAGAACTCCAGCCATGTTGAATAGTTCAAACATAAAGGTTTGTACTCATATTTTTGTTATGTATTGGAAACAGATATTTATGAATGAAATAAAGTATTTATTAATTTCGAAGTACGTTTTTAAATAATTATATAGCTATAATTGAAAACCAAGTGGTATAAAATCATTCTTACAGTTTTATGATTTGATCAGGTGATTAAATCAGTTAAGCTTGAAGGACTTTTAAGAAAGATTTGTGATAGATGTTTGTGTTCATGTTCATGTCCGACCGTTATTTGATGACCTTTCTCCAAAAAGAAGTTCACCAACGTTAAAAAAAAATATTATCACTTGATTTCCATGTATCGTCGATTTAATTTTAAAATACATTTTAATTTATTGCCACATTGATTCGTAGTTTTATTTTAGCCAAGAAAAATAGGTAAATGTAAATAAAAAGCCAAACTGAGCTATAAAAATCTCCAATATTAGTTTTTATTTGAAAATAGCCTGCATGATATATATTACATTTTGGAAATAGTTTTAATGTGCAAAAAATAGGAAATTAAAAGCCTCGAGGAAGCTGGGTTTTTTTTCAATACATAAATGCAATTATGATTAAATACAACTGACAAACTTCAATATTCTTCGTAAATATTATATAATAATGCAGGATCCAGAAAATTTTTCAAGAAGAAGAGTGAAGGCTGACGCTCAGAGGCAAAATTATGCTAATTTGACTGTGTAAAGTTTTTGTTTTATTTTTTTTCAAAGGAGGTCTGTTGCAGATCCCCCTCTCCCCGACAAACCTGTAGATACGCGCATGTATATCATTTAATGAGATTCCCGTGTGATTTTCTGAGGGAAAAATCGTATTTGTTTATTTGTATTTAAAAATCTTATTTGTTTATTTGTATTTATTTGTAAATGCGGATTTACAGTACTTTTTGCAAAATAATTTTTTCAAATTAAAAGAGGCAATATAATGTTTGTTTAATCTAAACCTTCATATATCAAATCACTAGTTACTTTTATACGGGACAGCTTCCTACATTTTTGCAAATGGGTACTTTTTATTCCAGAAGATCCTTAGTAGAAATACTTTAGGCGGCTGATTATGAACAAAACGAATTGGGCCCAGGATGTGTTACGGTGTCGTCTCTGTGAGATCCCCGGTCCCCCTATGTACTGTTGCTTGTGCCACACACATCTGTGTAAAGCCTGTGTGGGGGAACATCTCTCTAATGAGTCGAAAGAACACAAAGTGATGACATTTGAAAAATGGAGATCTACTGCAAAGTGTCCAAAACACCCTTCAAACATAAGTGTACATGTACTTTTCTGTGAACAATGTACAATTTCTGTCTGTTTACAATGCGCTTCTTCTACGGAACACAAAGGGCATGCATTTGTTGACATAGTGAAAACACTAGAAATTCAGAAGAGAGACTTAGAAAGAGAGCTTAAAGAATTAGAGGAATCAATTTATCCTAAATATAAAGAAATTGCTGAAAAACTCCTGATTCAGAAAGATGATTTGATAAAAAATTGTGAGAAATTTACAACAGCTATTGAAAAACATGGAGACTACTTGCACAAAGAAATAGACACCATTATAAAGAAACTCAAATCAAATCTTACTGAAATAAACTCTAAATACCTAAGAGTCCTTAAAAAACAAGAAGATGAAGTCAAAAGCACCATTTCTGAAATCACACAGAGCATTGCTGATCTGAAGATATTATTGAACTCCAATGACGTCAGCCTTGTCACTGCGTATAAAACCAGGAATGCTGAATTTAGAAAATTACCGCCAAAACTCACAGTATCTTTACCACGTTTTAACCCTCATAGTGTTAACATAGAACAGTTTTATCAACAGTTTGGCTCTATATCAGCGTCATCTATTAGCACAGAAGAACATAGCTACGGAATAGATTCCTTTGGTGACAATTGTTCGGACAAAGTAATCATTGATAGACCACGAACAATCATAAAGATTAGCAGCGAGTGTAAGGGATTCCCTCATGAATACAATCCAATTAGCAGCGTTTCCTGTCTGAGTGATGAAAAAATATGGACCTGTTGTGATATCAATCTCATAAGTCTCTACACCATTCGGGGGGAACTTTTGAAGTCAGTCCAAACCAAGTCAGGGAACAAACCATCAGACATAGCAGTGGTAAGGAATGGGGATTTAGTTTATACTGATCATGATGATAGAACTGTGAATATAGTAAAGACTTCCGAGATGGGGACAGTGATCAGACTACAGGGTTGGAAACCTCGAAGTGTCTGTAGTACCTTAACTGGTGACCTCTTAGTTGTCATGGAAAGTGATGATGATAAACAAACAAAAGTTGAGCTGTACTCTGGCTCCACAAAGAAACAAAGTATTCAATACGATGACAAAGGTCAACCTCTCTATTCATCTGGTGGCATTAAATACATAAGTGAGAACAAGAACCTAGATATCTGTGTGGCAGACTGTGGAGCCCGTGCAGTAGTGGTGGTCAATAAAGATGGGAAACTCCGGTTTACCTACACTGGTTCTCCTGATACTATCAAGGAATCATTTCACCCACGTGGCATCAGTACGGACAGCAAAGGTCGGATCCTGACAGCAAATTTTAAAAGCAATTGTATCCAAATCATTGATCAGGACGGACAATTCCTCCGCAACATTGTTACCAGTGATATGCATTGCCCATGGGGTATGAGTGTGGACACCAAAGACCATCTATTTGTGGTTGAGAAATTCACAGGTAAAGTGAAGAAAATACAGTATTGCATGTAATTAAACGTTAAAATAAAGTATAATGTAATACTACATGTCTTAGCAGTAACAGAGTGACTGTAAATTGTATATAGATTGAATCGTTATGATAAATATCAATACACTGACTGTGCAGTACATTTATATTATATGTTAACAAACTTTTATATAATGATTGTAGATTAACTATTTATTGATTAGATTTTGTGTATGAATTGAATAAATTTATTGAACGGTACACGTTTTAAAAGTGACAGAGCGACTTCATTTGGTAATGGATTGAATCAGGGTTTTTTTAATCTTATACCCAAAAAATTATTTATATTAATTTGTAATGTTAGTAAAAGTTAGATTAATTTACTGTGTTTAGAATGAATAAAGTTTTATAAATCTAAAACAAAAGTTTAAATGTCTCTAGAATAATTGGTTCAGCTAAAAAGTACAGTAATTCTTTTTATCAATCTCTGATTAACATATACATTATATCAAACTTAGTAGGAGCACGTCTACTTGTATTTTGATCAAAATTAGTTGTATTTGTAGAACTTTAGTCTTCCTTTAAAAGACATGCTTCATAAAATATTTTCAGAACCCTGCACACATACTGCTTCAAACTTTGGTCCTTGGCAACTTTTGTATGATTTTAGTAAAAAGGGGTAATCCCTTCATAATTACGGACCAACAGACTGGAAAAATATATTACACGTATGTTTGCATCATATCCACACCGATTTATCGCATATATAGAGATTTAGGGATTTTTAAGGGTCAAAGTCCCTTAAGTTTGATGCAATATATAGAGATAAAGCGACACATTTTGATAAGCGTTGTGAAGAAGGAAAATGTATGTTGATATTCTTAATCGATTTTTATGATCGATTAAATGACACCGGTGTCCCATTTAAGGATCGCTTTCCCCTAAATTACCAACTACATTTTGTTAAGAAAGAACAACAAATTCGATCCGTGCAAGTGCAAGAACAAAAGATGTTAATATATCTGAGTCTTTAATATGAAATGAAGGAAAATATACTGGTCCCATTTTTAGGGCCATTAGACTCGGAAAGTTTATTGCAATTATCTTAAAAGCGACCCAATATTATGCATTACTGAGGCAAGGTTGTTGATTGTACAATTAGGCCAAAATTAAAAATATTTATGTTTCCCCTAACGCGACCGACCCAATTAAATCCCGCCGACTGAATAGTTTTTTTTTAACCACATCGAATAGGTTTTTTTAACCTAATTTATCCAGAATTCGCTTTTAGGAGACCCACACCTTTTTCTTTTTACAATCATTTTGTGAACCTTGATGATCAACATTGGCGAAATACTCGCTTTATGATCGGTAACTTCGCCAGAATATCCCCGAAAGAGAAGTTGAAGTCGCCCTGTATTCTGAGTCAATATCGTGTAAATTAGCCCTAAAGATATTATAATGATAATCATTTAATTTAAAAACGTTTCCACAGCCTCAGTTAACAACTTTTGTGATTGATAATTTGCGAGTTTCTTTTAATTGTTACAATGAAAACGGCCAGGTGCTACCACATATGAATCTACAGTTTGTAGCCTACTGACAGTAGTACTGTGCATTGAAAATTACAACCGATGTTTATCACTTTTATTGTTGATATTACAATTAGTTGGTAACTTGTAATTAGTTTATAACTTTACAAAATTACATGTAATGCTAAAATAATCATAAAACCATCTGTCCACAGTTATCTTAATTTTAAATTGATCCTCTAAACAACGCTTGTATTTGGGTCAAATTTTTAGACTAATACCTCCAAAATACACAGAAGTACAGAGAATGATTTTATTTGTCATTTAACTCACAGAATTACAAAACATTTCATCTATAAAATGTATAAATACATCAAATAAATTCAGTTTAGTTAATACTGTGGTTTCATTAATATTCAAGGGTATCAATTTTCGTGGATAAAGTGAAAATCACAGTTTCAAGGATACGTAAATTCGTGGCCAATGACCCTATCAATACAAATTGTTAGTAGAAAATGCACTTCAATGAACATTTCAATTCATGGTTAAACTTAAAAACACAAACCACGAAAATTGGTACTCAACGAGTATTGATGAAACCAGAGTAGTTTAAATCTTTTAGGAGTTGTTTTATTTTTTCATTGGCTTACTTAAATTTTATTCCAATTTTAATTAATGCAAAAATAAGCCAAATTTTCAAAAATCTTCTTCTCTACTCCCACGCACGTGATAAAGAAACTGATTGCATAGTTATGATGTCTATGAGACCCTCTACCAAAATTGTGAAATTCATGGCCTCTGGGTCAGGGGTTCAGGCTCTAGGGTGGGGCAAATATGACCATGTAGTAAAAATGTATTAATTCTTAGAAAATCTTCTTTTCTACTCCCATTTATATTTTTTTAAAACTAAATGCCTGGTTATTATGTCCATGAAGCCATCTACCACAAATTTGAAATTCATGGCCCCTTGGTCAGGGGTGCAGGCTCTAGGGTGGGGCCAATCTGGCCATATAGTAAAAATGTATTAAACCTTAAAATTTTTTTCTCTACTCCCACCCATGTGGGCAAAAAACTGAATACATGGTTATGATGTCCACTAACACCTCTACCTAAATTGTGAAATTCATGACCCCTGGGTCAGGGGTTCAGGACATGGGGGGAGGGGCCAATATGGCAATATAGTGTTAATGCATATAATGTTTAAAAATCTTCTTCTCTATTCTCACATATCTGTATGAAAAACTGACTTATAATAATGTTTACCAGGAAGTCCTCTACAAAAATTTTAAATGTCATGTCCCGTATAGTATGGGTTTTGACTCTAGGGCAGGGCCAAAATGGATTTAAAAATTATTTTCTTTACTCCCACACACCTAAAAGGAAAACTGAATTCATGATTTTTAGGTTTATAGGTTTCACAGTTCTTTCTGAAAGATTTCAGGCAGGGAGGTGGTCGTCATTACAAGTTTATAATTGTTCTGAAACCTAATCAAATGCATATATGATGCACCTCGACAAGTTTGTGTATGGGTTATATGCTACTCAGGTGACCGTTAAGGCCAATTGGCCCCTTAGTTCATTTATAATTTATAATGTATTTTCAATTATGCCCTGGCCGAAAAAAAATTATTTACTTACCTACCTACCCACCTTTAAAATTTGGGGTTGGGTTAGGGGAAACATAGATATTTTTAATGATGGTCTTATCTGTTACAAAATCAAGACTATTGTCATGCCCATTTATGACATTGTAAGGATTTTTAGGGAACTAAAAGTTTTAATATAAGTGTGCCGTGTGCTAAAAATAAAAGAAATGAAGCAGCAACGGACGGATTCGCATATAGTGTCTTAAATGTTTTTGCAAAATTGAGAGTTTTATGATTATCATTTATCATCAGTAAGAGGGATGTCTCTTGTTGAAATTGGTACACAATCTGTAGGCCCCTAATGTTAAGTACATGAGAATGTACAGAAAAACAAGTACATTGAAAATGAGCGGCTTTGACTGTTGTGATAGCTACAAAGTGAAACTGCAAGTTACAGACGGGGGTAACAAATACCCCCGAAAACAAAGTGGATTGAACTGAGTAAACTAAAATTGTTCTGACATGTGATAGTACAACATGCTATGTATATATATATATATATATATATATATATATATATATATATATATATATATATATATATATATATATATATATATGTATGTATATATATATAT